>NW_020185337.1:4247870-4264584 GCF_003031525.2 Neophocaena asiaeorientalis asiaeorientalis | reverse complement strand
ACTCATTTATCCACTTCCTGGATCCTGAAATTTCTGTTTTGCAAGAGTTAATTTTTTCTCATTAAAGTTGATACAATAAAAATATGTTGGAGCAGAAGTTTGGAAAAGACCCTGCAGGTTCTGAAGACCACACTAGAGGAATTTAGAGAATCTGAGGTGTTGCAATGATTAGAAATTTGTGTCTTATAACACATGTATTTAAACTGGAAATGTTTATTGTTTAGTTTAAAATGAGTGCTTGAAACTAATAAATTAACTAAAACGCCGGCACGAGGTGCTATTTTCAGCACATTCCTAAAAAAATTTTCAAGGATTATGTTTTCTCTGAAAATATATAACAAAATACTCACATTGTACAGGAAAAAAATGACTAAAGGATGCATACCAACCATTTTTCAAATCAATCTGTCTTTTTCAAAGGCTTCACATACATGTCTCGAGGAAACTTACATGTTTAGTAAAACTCTCTGCTTTCCTAAAGGGCTTGTAGAGAATATTACTGGATCTTACAGCAGAAGAAACATAGATTTTGTGGGAAAACACCCAGGATGACTGAAAGTATTGTTAGGTTAGGAACTCTTTAAGGATGGGGGCGATAACCACCCTCCTGGCTAAAGACATGGAGGACAAATACAGGAGAAGAACAGTTTAGCTTAATGATTATGTCTCACTTCTGTCTTCACTAGTCTGTTCTGACCTCACTGATGTTGTCTTAGCTTTCGATTAAGTTTGTAGCATGGAAAAGAAAAAATGTTGTGTCTAGAAGCATTTTTCAAATCATATATATTTCTGCTAATTTTCATATTTTTGTCAATGGAAACACACAAAGATCCAGAATCTTCCTTCTCTTTTGGAGTTAAGGGTACATTTTGCAGACATGTTTATCCTGGGTTATAGGAACATGAAAAAAACAAAGGAAAGGAAAGAGAACATAAATTCCCTGAGAGTTGAGGTCATGTGAATTTGGACGATTCCAATTACCTTGCCATGCTTGAATTTATCTATCTATACTAAAAAGCCATGTGCTTTTGGAAACCTCTATAATAATATGCCACATGTAATCACAATTACATAATTATACAATATAAAAACGATTACTTAAGTAACGTTCCCGGTTAACCCTGGTAATTACCTGTACATGTAGGTGGGCAAACAGGCAATTTGACTACGGAAGACCGCTCCGTTTGAAATTGTTTTTATAATGAAATTGTGGCAGTTCCAAAAAAACACACTCGAAACTAAAAAGGCACAGCTTTGATTGCTTGGCCTGTGAATAAACTTTCCAGAATGCTTTTCAGATTTGGCACAGAATAATGTTGCAAGCCAAAGAATCAAAGACAACTTGCTGAAGAAAATGTGTGTGGGGTTGGTAAATAATTCAGCCAGACATTTTAGAGTGATTTGAAACTTTAAACAGGAGGTATTCTAATTGAGGGTAAAGTTGAGGAACTAGATATGTGTACAAGTGAAATCATGCTTGCCCCATCTAATAATAGGGTGACATTAGCCAAATAAGGTCTTCTAGAATCCCTGCCTCCCAGACACTGAAACTGGAACGAGAACAGGCACTGGGAGGGCCAGACACTCAGAGCTGTTCTCTGAGGAGGGAACATCTCACTTAAACCTAACCCCGACGAGCAGCTCCCTCCAAAAATATTTACATGTTATGAGTTGCACTCTAGGTTGTGTGATCCATTGGGTCAGTTTAGTTGAATGAGTAGCTGTCTTTCGAGAAAAGAAAGGAATGTGAGCTCACCGATTTCGTGAAGAGTAAGTTCAATGATTTGATTGAATCGACCTTCACTTAGTCAAAGAGGACCCAAAGTGTTGGCGGGGGAGGTACAGCCAGGGAGTAACTGAGGTGACTGCACGCACCATCTTCTTGATGTTCTGTCAGTGGCTTACTATTATGGACGTTGCACCGTGTAATTTATGACAGAAGTCAAGCCAAAGAATGATCCATCCATTGGAGCAAAAAATAAAATGTTAATGGTGATTATACCATTACATATTAAGAGAGGATGCATTCAGCAGAAAGCTTTTTTATTTTTTCCTGCTTTATTTTGCTTTTCATAAATAATCTTCATCTTGGCATCTGGCTCAAAATTTAATTCAACGTGCTTTTCTCTTTGCTCCTAAACTTGTTAAGGAGATGGACTGCTCTACCTGTAACTGTCCATAGAGATCAATACATAGTATCCCCAAACTTTATTTACCTGATAGAACTTGACCTTTTTTTCTTATATATATCTGTGTCCTCTATCACTGCACTACACATTTCTCAGCATTTCTCAGCTAAAACACGCATAGTAATCTATATTTATTTTAAAGAGAATATTTCTTTGCAACGAAGGCTGGAAAAGTAAAGATAAGCTAAGTATACTAAGCAGCAGATAAATCAAGTAAAATTTGGCTGAAGAGAAGTTTAGAAAATTGACATTCACCCGCCAAACCTGCCTTTGAATTAATAAAAAGACACAAATGCAAACATCACGTACAGTGAATTTCCAACACTGAGTGTCAGTTCTTTCCAGCTGTTTAGGTATGTGGCAAGGAAATGACCCATGGACAAGAAAAATACACTCGGTGGTTTTGCAATGCGCACTAAATAATCTGACGCAGAGGCAACACACAAGTTCTAACACTTGTGAGCTCACATAGGGATTCCACGGAAAGGGGGTTAAGGAGGCACAGGGGGATAGATCTTTAGGGAGGAAGAAAAAAAAAAAATCAGAGAATGAGGTTTGAAATTCTCCAGATACCAGCACATAAACTCCATAATTTTTTTATCAAGGAACAAAGGCCAAATAAAGACATCTTAATCTTACTAATAAAAGCCTCGCAAAACACAAGCAACTAAAAACAGAGGTACATCCTAAAAAGACAAGGAAAACCGACAAAAACTTATGAGATGTTAGGATTTAAGGGATATTCAGTTTTCCCTTTGATATTGGAATATTATTTTCTTTACATTTATTTTAAAGAAAAATGAATACCTGATTAAGAGGTACTCATTTGCGGGGTAATTTTATCCTTGGACAAATGATAAAACTTTGGTGGGTGAGCTAGTGTTTACTTTTTCCAATGCTGTAAGTCATTCGGCTATGACTGCAACATTTGGGGCCAGGTCTGATTTTGTAAAATTGGTGTTCAGCAAGATGATGGCAGAATTTAAGTTTAGCTTGAAAGGAAGTCTGGGTTTAGTAGACCCAAAATCAAATTAGATTCACAAAATGCATTGCACGTTCATAATTATAACTTGGTTGCTACAGTGCTTTATAGCTTTCAAAGGATGACCCATTGGTTATCTATTTTGATGTTCAAAAAAACTCTCAAATCACAGAAAGTGATTGTCATCTCTACCTTACAAATGAATTAACAGGTTAAAAGAATCTCAGTGGCTTTTCTCTGTCCTCTCAGATCCCTTCTTGGAGTCAAGTGGCCTGTGGTTGAGTGTTTGGGGAGGGCGAACCAGAGCCATGGACACTCTGTGGCATCACATCAGGTCTCTGACCCACTGTAGTCATTGGGAGGCCGCTATGGGTTATAGTTTTGTCACCTGGCCTGTATTGTATGCAGTGTGGAATAACAGTCTAAGTTCATCTTTCTGCATGTGACATCCAAATGTCCTACTGTCCTAGTGCCATTTGTTGAAAAGAAAATTATCCCTTCCCTATTGAAATTGCTTTGGCACCTTTGTAGAAAATCAACTGATTATAAATATAAGGGTTTATTTCTGGACTCTTGATTCTGTTCCATTGCCTATCCTTGTAACTTGGTTACTCTTTAATTTTGTCAGTAGGCATGCATGATGAGGGAACATGTTCTGCTTATATAAGTAACTCCATGTCACTTTATCTTCTAAAGAAAATAAAGTAAAATAAGGCAGAAGTTAAACTAAAAAATGTAAAGTGAGGCACAGGTTAAACTAAATGATGGACTACAGGAAGAAGAGCCTTGGAAATCCAAAGAACTGAATTTGAATTTGAACCGACAGAATATAAGATAATGAAAATTCACAGCTAGCTTCACAGCTAGCTTCCGGTTTTTGCCAAATAAAGAAAGAAGATGGATAAGAACCATTGCAAAAACTAAAAGGTGCGCGGGCTGGGGTTAGGGTAGGGACTATATCAGTACTGATAGCTGTGTCACAGTCTACATCCCTGAAATTGATTTTCCTGCCACAAAATACCTCTTTATTATTGCCTTGGCAGTGGGCTAAATTAAAGGGCAGGGGAAAGGAAAGAATTGTTGACAGAATTCTACATGCAGTCAATGGTAGCCAGTGTCCTGGGGAGGAGGGCTCACGGAACATTACCATTCTTGATGCAATGCACATGTTGTACTCCGGAAGGAATGCAGAGAAAACTCTTGACAGTCGAAATAGGATTTGCATGTGCTTAGTTGATGGACAGTACAGGCTCCTATACCTGCCTCAGACATTGAGTTCTACTTGTGGCCAGCCTTATGGAATTCTGCCTACGAGATGTAGGAGGCTTTAAAAAAGCAAGCTAAAGGAAATACAGCAGGGCCATATACTTCTCTCAAACTCAGATCCGTTTGGATATAGGGAACGTTGGGAGAAACCACACAGAAAAGATGGGGAACTAGAGTTTCTGTTTCAGTCCTGCCTAAATTTCTAGTCATTGTATTTAATAGTGTGATACAAACAGAGGATAAACATACGAGAAAATGTCAGAGTTGAAACTACAAGTAGAAACATGTTGGTTCAGTAACAGAAAACAATGAGTAAACAAGAGAGTCATTTTATATGTCAAGGGACAAGGTAATGGCACTTGCTCCCATAAGGAACAGGTCTCAAGTCTTGAGACTATTTAATAAATATTACCTAGTTACTTAAAAAAGTAAACAAGGGCTTCCCTGGTGGCGCAGTGGTTGAGAGTCCGCCTGCCGATGCAGGGGACACGGGTTCGTGCCCCGGTCCGGGAAGATCCCACATGCCATGGAGCAGCTGTGCCCGTGAGCCATGGCCGCTGAGCCTGCGCGTCCGGAGCCTGTGCTCCGCAACGGGAGAGGCCACAACAGTCAGAGGCCCGCGTACGGCCAAAAAAAAAAAAAAAAAAAGTAAACAAACAAACATAAACTACAAGAGGTAGAGGAGTGAAGTGGTTAAGAGAATGGATGCCAGGACAAGACTCCCTGAATATGATTTCCAGATCTGCCACTTACTACTGCCTCTGTGAACTTGGGCAAGGAATTTAACTTCCCTCGGCCACCGTAGCCTCTTCTGTAAGAGGAGTGAACCTTGTAAGTACCTCACAGAGTTGTAGTAAAGATTAAATGGGTCACTACTTGGAAAGCACTTATTAATACCTTATTGAGTCCTTATTAAGTGCTCTGTAGGTGTTTGCTGTTATAATACCTCTTATTTCCTTTTATTATACATCCTTTTGAATTCCAGCTGAAAAGATAAGGAGTCATTTAAAGCTGAAAATTCCAGTTCATCTCACTTTTGTTATAAGGTTAGTGTATAAGGTAGTATTAATATTATTTGATGATAGGTAGTAAGAAATCGAATTTGATGGGGTTTTAAAATTATTTATTTATTTATTGGCTGCGCCGGGTCTTAGTTGAGGCACGCAGGATCTTTAGTTGCGGCCCGCTAGCTTCTCTCTAGTTGTGGCGTGCAGGTTTTCTCTCTCTAGTTGTGGTGTGCGGGCCCCAGAGAGCGTGGTCTCTGTAGTTTGCAGCACGTGGACTCTCTCGTTGAGGCGCGCGAGTTCAGCAGTTGTGGCGCGTGGGCTTAGTTCCCTAACTAGGGATGGAACCTGCGTCTCCTGCACTGGAAGGTGGGTTCTTTACCACTGCACCACCAGGGAAGTCCCTCGAATTTGATGTTTAATGGGGTATTAAAGGTACTAATTACATGATGTCCTTGACTCATAATGAATTCAGCACTTTGGAAAAGAAGAGTAAAATGTAGATAAAAGTCCTTCAAGGGCTTCCCTGGTGGCGCAGTGGTTGAGAGTCCGCCTGCCGATGCAGGGGACACGGGTTCGTGCCCCGGTCTGGGAAGATCCCACATGCCACGGAGCGGCTGGGCCCGTGAGCCATGGCCGCTGAGCCTGCGCATCTGGAGCCTGTGCTCCGCAACAGGAGAGGCCACAGCAGTGAGAAGCCCGCGTACCACACACACACAAAAAAATCCTTCAAAATGAAAAATAGACCTATCGTTATGGAGGTAGTAAACACATATTAAGTTTGAAATTTTTGCCTATAAATGACTATGTTTTGTAAAATAGCTTTACTTATAAAAACAGAGCAAAGTCAGGTTTACATTATTTTCATAAAAGATGTGCTACTGAAAAGTTAAGTGCAAGCAGGATACTTGAACATTTAATAGAGTTTTAATGATCTTTTTTGTGAAGTGACCAATCCTTTCTGTAATGTGAATTGCCCTGCTAATTTAATATATATATACACACAAACACAAATGTTTAAAATTTAAAGTAAAATCAAGAAATATGAGCTTCATTGGAGATTAATGTATAGTTTCTAGAGACCTAACATCTCTAGGTGATCAGGAGAATCAATATCCCTTTTCTTTGTGGTCATTAAAGGGACGTGCCACATGAGAAATAGATGCTCTCCCAGGCTCCGGCCAACGTTAAGGTCAAGGTCTGGTATGGGACTGCTTAACATGGCCTGTGGAGTTTGGGACTAAATTATATGCCCTTTTACGTATGATAGAGACAAGCTGCACATAGCTCCCTCAAGAGATGACCCATTTCATTCAAGTGAATGCTGTAACTTCAAATGAGATCTTCACAACTCTGTCTTAGCCTTAACTTTACATGGAGTTTAATCTTCCTGTTCTGCATCCCTTTTCTTCCCCTCTTATTTCTTGTTCTATCTCAATCTGCAGAATTTTGTGTTTAATAATGCTTCCTAAGGTAATTTTAGCCTCACTGCTTTTCTTCTCCATTTTTGACCATCCCCCTATTTTTTCCATAAAATCAATTTCTATTCACCACCCTCCTCAACTGGCCTGCTCTAGTTTCTCCAGCCATCCTGTCAGAGTTTTATGGTTTGTTTGCACCTACAGTTTGTAATACTAGACTGTTCGCTGTGGTTGCCAAGCAATGGCATGTCATTAACCCCCAAGGGAATTCCTAAATTCCCAAACACACTCATTCAAGAAGGTCACCCTCGAGACATCTGTCTTCCTTTCTGACCTGCTGCCGATAGGCAACAGCTGTTGGGCCATACTTAACTCGTATCGTGTCTATTGTCTACCACAATTATTACACCCCGAGAAATTCGTGCTTCCTACAGGGTGATATAATTGTTCTGAAACACTAACCCTACCAGCTGGCTATGTTGGTGGGCAGAGTACTTTTCCCTGAGGAGTACTGGTTACAGTTCCCAGGAATGCAGTTATCTAGGGAGACTATGCACCACCAATAAGGAAACACTTTATGCAATCCAGGGGTCACCCTTGTCTACAGTACGCATAACAGTTCACAGCTGTCCTTCCAGCCACTCTCCAATGCCAGGCCCAAGGGAGTATCTCAAAACTCTTGTTTGGCGTGCAGTGCCCACCTCAAGCTCCATTCTTATCGATTACTGTCTTAGGGGAATAGATGCATTCGTCTCTTAATTCTCCCTAATACCTTGCCTCATGTCTACTTTTGCTCACAATCTGTTTTCCTGTGTAGCACCTCCTCCCTCAATTCTCCCCCACTGGCTTCAGTCTACTCATCCTTCAAAATCAAGTTCAAGTCTCTCCATCTTCTGTGAAACCTGCCGCCAAGAGATTCCATCCTGTGAGATTCAACCCCTCACAGTTTTCTTTAGTACTTTCTTTTTCTACCCCTGATTTGACCCTTGTCACTTTTCTTCTACAGAATTCCAATATTTTATAGTTGGAAGGGACCTTGGATAATCTACATGTTTCCTCTTTTAGACAAGTGATTAACTGAGGTCTAGAAAGTCTGAGTGGCTTTTTCAAGGACCCAACCTCTCTCCCTCTGAACCCAGGGGGATCTGAGGCTCTGCTCTTCTACACCTGGGGTCTTGACGTTGAAGAATAAGGCACTGGCCCACAGCTTCGAAGTACAGAGAAAAGGGAGCCTACGTCTGAGTCCTGGATGGAGGAAGGCTCAGGAAGACTGAAGGCTTTGATTCCAAGGTAATAGACCAAGACCAATAATCAGCCACCACATAAAGGGTTAACCATAGGAAGTAATCACATCTGAGCAACTAGTTTTAGGAGTTAAGGCAGGCACTATCTACTATGGCCATTAGAAACCTTTTAAAAATAATGAGAAAATGAGACCTTAGGGCAGAAGCCACTAGGAAATGCATACCAGTTCGTGTATAAGATTGACAGGGTGGTAGTGTATATACTCATGTACACACGTATGTATGTATATGTGTATATATACATACTGCCATGTACATATAATATATATTGAATTATATGTATGAGTATATATATATGCATATATATATATGTGTGTATATATAAATATGTGTATATATAAATATGTCAAATATCAGTATGGTACTTGATTATGACTTTCTTGAGGGCCATGACTACCTGACATGTTAGCATCTGGAGCACCTAGCCGTGCCTCATTCACAGTGGGAACAACCTAAAAGTTGGTTGTCTATGATGGTGAGTTTCATCTGGTCCTTAGGAAACTTTCTCAGTTGAGATGCAAGTCTTAAAGTAACAAGACAAGGACCTTCATGAGTTGTGAACTCCCCTAGGACTTCCTCCCTACATCCAAGTGTCCTGGTTGTGGCAACATTCCTACCCTACAGTTGCCATCTGAATGCCACACTCAAGCACCGAGTTTGCAGGCCAAACCCTCTGATACAAAGTGACATCCCACTGCTCCCTGAGGTTCCAGAGGGCAGTCAGCCCAAAGGGCATCTGAACATCAAGGTCGCTGGAAGCTCCATCCACTGGCAAGAGAATTGACGTGATCCCCTTAACAGACTTTCTGGGACAGACCCATGTTGGATTCAGCGTAAGGAGTACAGACAAGTTTGAAACTTTTAAGGGCCATTTGCAATTACAGTGCCAGAGCCATTCAGAGAGAATGATGTCGCCAGTTTCGGAGCAGGCCTGCCCCAAGTCACCCTCGTCACCTCACTCACTCCCGGGACCCCTCATCTTTTCCTCTATCTCCTTGGTCCTTCTGAGCACACAGCCCTGACCCTGCCTACGCAGAGCCTGCCTCGGTGGCCCTTCGTTCTCAGCTCAGATTCATTTATTCTCCTGCCAGACCCGCCTCCTCCCAGGCTCAACTCTAGTGACAGAAATTCTTTGCATTAAGTGGGAAACACAAGCTGTCTGCTGCTCAGGAAGGAACGTCAGGACCAGACCTCTCCTGAAACTGGGTGAACTTTACCAGGAAGGGAAAAGTGAAATTTTAGCCCTCACACCTCTGTCAGAAAATATGCATATGAAGACATTCCTGCTCTGAAATACTAAGGGGGTGGAAATGGATCATTAGGGAAATTTGATAGGCATGAGAAAGCACTTACACCGCCCCTCTGACCCCTGGTGTTCTGGTACCCCTCAGACCCTGGGAAGTGGTGTGACTCAGGTCAACTGTCGCTTATCCACGGTGACTGGGGCCGCAGGAGCATGGCTAATGGACATACTTTGTGAACTCAAGCCTTGTTTTAGTCATTAATTTCATCCTTCTTCCCCACCAAACCTTTTACCAGAGCTGCCAAGTGGCCAGGCTGGAGCCTCAACCCCCAGCCCACCCTCAAGAAAGGCGCTAACTGAAGTGGGATAGAGGTCTCCACTCAGGTTCAAGGACCACAGTAAATTAACGAAAAGAAACACGGAATGGTTTCTCAAAGTAAACAGATTCCCGGCTTCCTGGGGAAAGCTATGATAACGGAAAGTAGGGGGGCTGTGCCTGCCAGAAGCATATTACTTCATGTCAAGATGTAAGTACATGTCCTACTCTAGCCCTTAAGCATCCTGGGGCCAGGGAGGGCCTAACCATTCACTTATGGGCAGAAGTACCCTTTCCCTGATCCTAATTCACAGTTAAATTCCTTTGGTTAGCACTAGTGTGGATGGTAGAAAAGGAGTGAAAGTGTTCATTTATAGAAAGTAAAGAGTCAGGAAGAAAAGCTGAGCCTAATAAACAGAGTCTAAGCTGAGACCCATGGGGAAGTGGCACCCTTTGTATCATTGGCTTTGGTGTTTGCCAGGGCTGCGGTGAAGTAGGTGCCTCCAGAGTCTCCTGCCAACTGTTGGCACTGGTACACAAAAATGCTCAAAACAAATCAACGAATTCTTGGCGCTCGTGTTTGATTTATAGAGTCCTCA
Organism: Neophocaena asiaeorientalis asiaeorientalis; assembly: GCF_003031525.2. Lineage (NCBI taxonomy): Eukaryota > Metazoa > Chordata > Mammalia > Artiodactyla > Phocoenidae > Neophocaena > Neophocaena asiaeorientalis. The sequence goes on along the minus strand of NW_020185337.1, from coordinate 4,254,260 downwards.
GACTCTAGTGTCTGGTCCTCAGATATTACCAGTCCAGAGATATCAGAGGGTATGTCTCCCAACCCTCTTAATTGTAGATACTTTCCACAGGCAAAAATATGCTTACTAGGAATGATCAGAAAGATTTTTGCTTCTCTCACAGCTGCCTCTTCCTAAGTTTGTAGAAGAGCTGACTTTGTGGGGAGCCAAATGATGTCATATTAGTCATGGCATCGTTTTTCAACTGGTGAAAAAAAAAAAGCAACTCCTTCCACCTGCAAAAATAAAATCGATATCATTTTCCATACATTTTTATATCATGTCTTAGGAAAAAGAATCCACCACCCAAACTCTTCACTGGATATCACTTTATCCAGTGGTTGAAAAATGATGCTATGACTGAAGGACTATCATCCTTCCTCCCATAAGAGACTAAGATTTAAGGAGAAAGCAGTTCGAAGGGAAAACATCAAAGAAACGCACTTCTCACGTACCTTTCCCAAAGCAATGACACTTTTATGTGAAATGCTGCAAATAATATTTAAAATTCCTTTCAATCCTGATCACAGTTTTAAAAGTTCTGAAAAGAATTGCCCCAAATATAAAATAGCCCCAAAATGTTTCTGTCACTAATCTTTTCCATATTATGTAAGTGCATGAGGACAGGAGTGACAACTTTTCTTATTTTATATGCCTTCTATTATGTCAGCTACAAATTGCTTGGAAAACAAAAACCAAAAAAGAAAGAAAAACTGTGGAACAGAATTTCAAAGTACTGATAAATAGACACTTTTCACTGTTCATATGCAGACAAGGGTGGGTAAAAGAGTTCTGAAATTTCAAACCACCAGTATTATTAAGTATGAAAACGGGATTAGAAAAAATAGGCTATGCATTTTTTAGGCAACCTCTAGTCACTCCAGTTAAAAGCTCAAAACCAAAACACCAGAATTTTACCGAGTTCACAACAAATTTTGCAGGTTGATTTCTTTTGAAAATACACAAAAGCTTTTTATTTAGACATTAAATATCATTGATTCAGTCAAGAACAAGTTAAAATTTGTAATTCCATAGCAAACCAAATCCAGATTTAAACCAGTTCACAGGTCTTTTCACAGAATAATTTTGGGAAAATAAATCAGTGTCTCTTTGGGTTTTTTGTATGTTTGTTGTTTATTTCTGTACTCAAATTTGCTCCTAAATGACTCTGTCCTTGAATAAATTCCTTTTACAGTGTACATGCTGCCATTTTCTTGTGTTAGAAGATTCCTAATTTTCTTTTACAATCTAAGCTGTGAGAATCAATTCAATTCAAGATAGCTGAAAGAGTTAGAAAGAATAATCTCATTATGAGAGGAAAATAATAGATATAAACCCCATTCTGTCCTCAAACACAGCCAGTTGGGCTTCCTATTTTGGGGCAGTGCTATCAAAAATCTGATCAAATTACTCTGTGAGATCACAGAAGAAGGCAACAGTTCTATTAAAATTATTCATGCTTCTTCTAGTTTGTGAGAAAAGTTAGAAAAAAAATCTAGATCTGTTCAATGAAAATATGAAGCAGTTCTCTCAGAGTATGATCAATGTTTTAAAATGTATGGAGGAGTAAAGCTTGGGTAGAGCCATTGGGTTCTCTCCTTCCCACACATAAGATAGCTGTTCCTTGAGCGGAGTGTTTGTGCAAAGTATATGATGCTGTCTCCTTTCCCACCATGGCTTTCATATGCCTAGTCTTTTCTAAATTCCTTGTCACTATTAAAATTCACCTGTCCTAGGTTTTCCTCTCTCAGGGTCTCAGAGAATTAAGGTTTTGCTCTCATACTGCAGCACTAATACCTTCTGGAAGTCTGCAGATTTCTTCAGAAGGCACTAGAGCTTAGACAACAATGTATGACTTTGGGATTTTCCTTTCTCTAGGCTTTTGAGGGTAGGCAGTCCTCTTCCATCACAAACATCCTTTTTTTAAAAAATGAACAATATTAATAGATTCAATTTTGTTACAACAAAATCTTACAGATGTGAGAGTTATTTATTTTATACCTACAGTGAATTTCCCAACCTATAGCCTGATCCACCTGCAGAAGATTTCCTCATTTAACTTTTGGAATGAAATCTATTTCTTTTACTTGGATAATGGTCTCAAGTGATTCCCCCACCCGCCCACCACTTCTCTAAGAACTAACAATCAGTGGAATGTTAAGAATGAAATTAAAATATGGGCTATGGCAAGTAAGCTACTCAAGGTTAATATGTATTTTTCTACTGATGAAGAGTTTTAAACATCAACCATAGTTTGGACTTGATGACCTTTTAAGATTCTTTACAACTGTGAGTATCTATTATTCTAAAGTATTCTTTTTTTCACAAACATAAATCCTTAGTTAATAATTTCAGTTATCATAGATAATAAAATCACAAGGCCTTAGGACAACTAATTCAAAATTTAACACCATCTTCTCATTTCGCAGAAAAAGTAATTGAATACTTAAAGTCTTATAACTAGTAATTCAGCCCAGATATATTTCTTCCATTTTACACATTCCATCCTGCCCCTAGAAATTCCATCCTGCCCCTGAAGCATTTGAGAAGTTAAACATTTGACATCTATTTTTTTAATGGATACCATCAAATTTTTAGCATGCATAGTTGACATAAGTTTATTGCATCTGCATTCCACTCCACTTTTCTGAGATCCATCTTTCTTGCTCTGAAATATATTTCTTAGTGTTTGTTTGTTGTTGTCTTAGTGAGAGTCTGTCTATGAGTGATAAGTATTCTTAGTGCTTATCTAAAAATATCTTTATTTCACCCTCATTTTGGAGTCATAATTTTTTGAGCTTAAATACTTAATTGAAAATTATTTTCTCTCAGAAGATATGATTGCAGTGTCTTCTTTAATATAAAGTCTGCTATCAACCAAAAAGATACTTTCTTTGCAGGGAATTTACCTTTTCTCTTTGATTTCTTTTCCAACTCTGCATCATACTTATCCATTATCTTTTTGAATATTGTTTTCCCCAATTCCCTATGTTCTTGGCCCTTCTGAATTTCTTCTTAAACATATATTAGATTTTATAATTCTATTCTTTATGTTTATTAGCCTCTCATATTTTCTATTGTTTTGTTTCTCTGGGCTATTTATTCTGTATAATTTCCTAAGACCTATCTTCTAGTTCACTAATTCTCTCTTTGGCTGTGTTGAATTTACTTTATTCACCTGATAAATTTTTAATTTTAATGACTATGTACTTTTAAAAAAAAGTTTTCAAATGCTCAGTTTGTATTTATTTCAAATCTGCCTATTCATTTTTCATACAGATTTATTATTTTATCATGGGTTCTATTTTTTACCTTGATCATCATTAAAATTATTATTTTATAATTCTTTTTAGATTATTCTATTACCTCTAGTTCTTAGGATACTGACTTTCTTGTCTATCGAATATGCTAGTTATCCCTCAGTAATTAATGTCTTCCTGCAGTTTATATATTTTTATTGTGAGCTTGCTCTCTCCCTCTCTCTGTCTCTCTCTCTCTCATAAATCTGTGAGAGTCCCACACTTTGAGTGGTGTGAATGCCCCTAGAAATTGGTTTCAAATTTTATATTTTATCATAATTTCTTATATATTGAATTTTATATTATTTCTTTAAAAGATACCTGTATTAATTTCTTATCTAGGAATTCCACACTGTTAGGGTAGTATCTTCCCAAATCCCCAAGCTTTGTTGTGTGCTGCCCTTTGGTTTCTTGTAGGTACCATATTTTTTCTTACCCACAATCCCAGTCGGTTGACTTTATTCCTGAATTCCTGGGGCATGGAAAACTTTCTAGTTCCCTTTTCACAGGCTGAACAACTTTTGGTTTTGTGCAGAGGGCTTAGTTCCAGCTCCCTACCTTCCTTGGACTCAAGATTCCATCCCTTGTTTCCTGAAGACTGTTTAAAAAAATCACAACCCAGTATCCAATGTCTAGGGGGCATATCTGTGGCTGAAGCCTTCATTTGTATTTATTCCTTTTTCTGGCACATGAAGATTTCTTTTTTTAAAAATTTCAAGTTTATTTTACTTTTATGTTTTATTAATGTTTACTTCACTTTTACTTTTTATAGGATGGAGAAATAAAGTGGTCATCTATATTAGTGTTGTCAAACATCCTAAAGCATTTAGAAAAGGATTTTCTGCACGTCTAGTCCATACCTTTTCTCATTCTATTTTAATTGTGATTCCAATGTTCAAGTTCCCAGAATTTAAGAAAACAAAGGGACTTAAATTAACGGACTCAATCATCTCTTCAGTTCTTTTAATATTAATTCTTAAACAACACCAATAACATCATATCTTAGAAAAGAGCTCATCCCATGTTTAACTGTGGTCTGTTTCTCCGTGGAGGATCAAAAACTTTGCAAAGTCTTTGTTTGAGTCAAACCTTGAAAGACAAATAGATACCCTCAACAGGCAAAAAGGAGTATTCTTGGCATAAGAAGGAGGATGAGTAAAGGTCTGAACATGAAAGAGCACAGCAAGATTAGAAAACTGCGAGTAGTTCTGTAGACTAAAGCATAAAATAAATTTGAGGATAGAGAGAGGTGGCAGCATTGAGAATTGAAGCCAGAGAGGCAAGTAAAGATCAAATCGTGGTGGTTTTTTGTATCAGGCTAAGGAATTTGAACTTTGTTCCTATGGGAAAGAATAAACAGAGCTTTAAGCTTATCTGCTTTGTGCTTTAGAAAGATTAGTCTTAAAGAACAGTGTGGAGAATAATCAGAAAGGGAATAAAACTGGAAGTAGAAAATGAATTAGGAATTCATTGCAGATTAGGAGAAATCAAAATATACAAAGAATAATACGGAATGAAGAGGAAATACAACAAATATTAATGGGCAAGAACTGGTCAGATTTAGTCATGTTTGAATGGTGTCATCCACCATGATTTGAAATAGAGAAACAAGTTTGGAGACATGTAATGAGTGCATTTAGATACGTTGATTTTGAGGCACCTATGGAACATAGGCAATTGGAGATCCCAGGACATTTATCTGGCTTAGATATACAGATTTTGATACAATCATAAAGTTGCTTCTTTGTTGGGCTGAAATCTCTCTTGTAGCTTTTGCTGATGGAGAGAAAGAGAAGAAATTGACTCTTTTCATGATTTCTTATAGGGCATTTATTCTTCTTTCGTGCATTCGATCAATATTTATTTAGAACCTGCTCTGTGATGGACACTTCACTCTTCACTGGAGATTCTACAGTGCATAAGAAAGACATGGTTCCTGCGGCCCCCTTCCCCTCCATAAAGCTTATGTTCAAAATGGTAAAGAGTTAATAAAGCAGTGGACAGATACATAAACAAAATAATTACAGATTAAGACAAAGACCATAGAGTAAGTAAGAGGGAGTTATTTATAAAGAAAAATGGTCCAAGGGCTGATTTAGCTAGAGTAATTTTGAAAGACCTATCTTTGAAAGTTCCTATAAAATGATTCCTGAAAAATGAGAAAAGGCCATGCAAAATGCCAGGAAGTTCCAGGCAGAGGGAACAGCAAGAATGAATACCTTGAGGAAGGAAAAAAATTGATGTAGTCCAGGAAATATCAGAAGTTTTGTCAGCCTGGAAAATATAGGCTTAAGATAATGGTGAAGAAATAGGTTGAGAAAAGATCATGTAAGAAAAGATTTACAGATACCTCATCATTCTAGAGTTTATAGCAGAACTAAATTTCACAATCATAAAAATGGGAACTTTATTTTCTCTATTCCTGACTTTATATTCATTCTCAAGTGTTCATTTCCACTGATGGTACAAAATTGAATCTTGACAATTCAGGTCAAATTTTGTCAGTTTGGATTTTTCTTCACTTCTTTTGGGTAAAGGTTAGTCACTTTAAGGTTACTTTTTCACCATTCTCATTCTCTTTTCTCTGGTAATGATCTAGATTATTGAACAGGTAGGAGTAAGAATGAGAGAGAGAAAGGGAGAGAGAGAATTAATTATATACCCTGATTTGCCTGCTATGGTCTTGGCTTATTTCTTTGTCCCGGGGTTCCATCTGGTTTAGCAATTATTCCAAAGTTTTAAATTTTAATAAAGTATTATTAATAAAAAATTTATTAAAATAATTGGAATGGATTTGGTAGACCTGCCCTTTACACCTGTAGCCTCCACGTTAGTCTCCTCTAGTAGTTTGTAACCCATGTGCCTGGTGAACACAGTTCTCACTTTGTATAAAGCTGTGGTAAAGCTGAAGATGACCAGTGAAGATCTGCCTCTTTTTTAACCTTTCCTAGACTGAGGGAATTAACATTTTCCTCTCAACGTCAGCACGTGAGGCACTTACCAATACAATGAAATGCACTGGATCGTGAGCAACTAAGGAATTCATTCATATCCTAAGTGGTAGTAGGGAAAG
>NW_020185337.1:4216611-4247746 GCF_003031525.2 Neophocaena asiaeorientalis asiaeorientalis | reverse complement strand
ACTGGGATTGGAATGGAAAATGTGAAAAATAGACATTAGATATCATGAAACAGGTGCAGAAAGTAGAGGCTGAGAGTTATTGACATAGAATACATAGTGACAGTGCTCTGAATGTGCTTTCTAATGGTGGTTTTGCTATTCACTGTACGTTGCAAATCTAAAGATAATTTTGCAACATATTCTCTGAAGTGTCAGTCAAGAGACAGATATAGCACCAGTTATCTACAGAGGTATTTTAATATAAAGAATTTTTAAATAGATATAGATTGCTAACTAGGTTACAAAAAGAGTAAAACAAACAAAAACAAACACCCTGTAAGAGAACACTGAGATAGCCACTTCAGAAAGTAGTTATCTTCCCCAAGGTTGAAGGAACAAAGGGAAGTGACTGGAATTATAAAAACTTAGAAACTTAGAGGAGAGGCCCCCATAGACCTGACACTCAAATCTCTGAGGGGGAGGCTCTTCTCAGCTGATACTGGTCAAAAAACACTCAGTTCATAATGAGAAGCTCGGGCCACAGTGTTGCTTGATGTTTCGTGATTCTGTGTACAGACTCACAAGGTCCTCATTATAAGCCCAGAGCTGCAAAAAGAGTTACACATAAACAAAGCTTGGATTTGCTCCCTAACTCAAATGTTCGTGATGTGATATTCATCTTCGTGCTTGCAGGAGGCTCCATCCTGCATCCTTCTTTGCCTCTGATACTCCTCACACATTCCAGATTTTGGAAGCGCTGAAATAAAAGGCCCAGGCGGGAGAGCAGCTCACACTTCAGTCTGGACTTGCTGTAGCAGTTTCTCTTGCTCTGCTCTCCACTGTCAATATTATGGATTACTTCATCAAAATAGCACACTTAAATATAGTATATATAGACTAAAATTTTTGTAAAAAATTCCAACCAAATACAGTGCCTCATTTTTAGGGGTAGATGCACAAGTACAGCAAGTTGTTTTCACCTTGAAGAGGATGTCTCAAAGTGGTCCAGACTCCTAGACTCCCACAGACTTCACTGAGGTTGAGAGCTGCTCAATTTTCTTGGAGTTGATTCCCATGCTCTGCATTGCATACGTCTTACAAAGGCATATAAAGTGCTTTTCACTTGCATCTCATCATATGCAATCAGAAGAATGTCATCACTGTACTGGGCCCTTGGGATGCTGTGTGGCAGGCAAAGGTGGTCAAGATCCCTATAGACTACATTATGGTAGAGTTGATAGAACCCTGAGGGGTAAGACCGGGAAGGCCCTGTTGGTAATTCCAGTTAAAAAAAAAAAAAAAAGAAACGAAAAACTGTCTCTTGAGGTTCTCGCACACGGATATGGAGAAAAGGGTATTTCCTAAGAAACAGCTTCATAGCAGGCTCCAGAGACTGTACTGATTTACTCCAGTAAAGACAGTAGACCTGCGGCATAATTGCAACTGAGGTTACTACCTAATTAAGTTTACAATAATCCACAGACGTTATCTAAGATTCATCCGGCTTCTTCCTAGAACGGATAAGCAAGTAAAATGAGGTTACGATGGACGTCACTACATTGCATCTTTTGAGTCTTAGATGGCAGTACTAATCTTTACATTTCCCCAAGGGATGTGATCATTGTTTTTTATTTACTGTTCTGGTAGGGAGGGGAAGTTCAAGGGTACATTTGACCCTTCTTAGGTCAGAGAGCTAATACGGAAATTCTGCCAATGGTAAGTATATCTATTCCAATGACAAATCCAGAAACTGGGGAAGTAACCACAGAGTGGTTTTGAGGACCTACTGAGCCTAATGTGATTCACACCTGGGCTAGAACTTCATTAGTTATTTGACTACCATAAACCCGCATTGTTACTAATGGACCAGAGTTCAGTTTGGGGTTTTAAGAAATTATCATTATTTCAGAGTTGGTGTATAGTAATCAACAAGATAAATAAATAATAAATAAATAGATAGGTATAGATACAGATTTATGTATATATATATTTCTTTTACAATCATTCTAGTAAATAGCTACACTTTCCTTGGAAGATGCTTACAGCATACATTTGTGGCAGTATTGAAGGTTCTTTCCTCAAGAATAAGGATCTGTCCCATCAAAGAGAAAGCTCTGGGTCTTCGGGCTGGCTTAGGTCTAGAAACTGGGTAAGAGACCACACTTCTAAATTACAATGACTCAAGTCAGATTTTGGTTACTAGATCTGAAGCCTCTTCCTTGTTATATACACAAAGAAATATTTTTAGAAAGCTACACATCCATCCCATTCCTAGGGGAATGGTGACAAATGAGCTCCTCCCAAAAATTCCTGAAGGTCAAAACATTTGATTACACTATACCCCTGCTGCCCTTTATTGTGAATATATCCACTTTTTCCTTGGCTTTTAAGAGCTCTTGACCTCTGCTACCCCAGGATTGAAATCAGGGCACTCATCTCAATGGCAGCATCCCCTACCATCACATTTAGGCAACAGAGGACTGACACCAGAGATATCTTCAGACATACTGTTGCTTCCCTCACTAGTTTATTTCTCCAAGTTTGGGGAAAGGGGCAGCCGGTGGGCCCTCTCATAGGATGGAATTGAGAAGTGGGAGTACAGATTGCCTATAATGAATCCACTCCAAAATTTTTATCTCCATAAGCCTTTGAATTCTTTTGTCTATGTTATGCCAGGGAAGTTGTTGCATAGGCCACTTCTGAGTCTAATGTTTTGTCAACTAGCCAGATAAATGGCTAGAGTCATTTCCATATGCATTAGTGTAACGGGCAGGCTTCAGTAAGAGAAACAGAACCAGTACAGATGCTATAGAATATGAGATTTATTATAGAACCTTGACCTCATGCACTTGTGGTAGCTAATTAAACAGTTTATATGTGAATGTTGTTTCTGTATCTCGTGCTGGGCCTGAGGTCAGTAGGGCAGGAAGTGGAAAGCAAAGGTTAATGCTGAAGCAAGGCAGTGCAGAAAAAATTGAATCTGTAAGAATGAGCTAGAACTTGTTGATGGTTTCCATGGGCATAAAATGGGCATAAAAATGGCACCCCAAAGATTGCACATCCTAACACCCTGAACCTGTGACTATGTGACATTACATGACAAAAGACAACTGAGTTTGTAGATGGAATTAATGTTGTTAGTCAGTTGATATTAAGATAGGAGGTCGGGGGCTTCCCTGGTGGCGCAGTGGTTGGGAGTCTGCCTGCCGATGCGGGGGACACGGGTTCGTGCCCTGGTCCGGGAGGATCCCACGTGCCACGGAGCGGCTGAGCCCGTGGGCTGTGGCCGCTGAGCCTGCGCGTCCGGAGCCTGTGCTCCGCAGTGGGAGAGGCCGCAGCAGTGAGAGGCCCGCGTACTGCAAAAAAAAAAAAGATAGGAGGTCGGAATGGGAGAAAGGCAGGAGGGATGAGGTGTGAAAGCAACCTGACCCCCTGTTTTAAGCTTTGAAGATGGAGGATGGGGCCCAAAAGTTGAGGGATGAGAGCAGCCTTTAGAACCTGGGAATGACTCTCACCTGGCAGCTGCAAAAAAATGAGGACCTCCATGCTACAACAGCTAGGAATGAACTACGTCCACAAACTGAATGAGTAAAGAAATGGATTCTCTCTAGAGCCTTCAGAAAGGAATGTGATCCAGCCAACACTATGTCAGATATCTGACTTACAGAACTGTAAGTTCATACATTGTGTTATTTTAAGTCACTAAGTTTGCAGCAATTTTTTTTTTTTTTGCAGTACGCGGGCCTCTCACTGTTGTGGCCTCTCCCGTTGCAGAGCACAGGCTCCGGACACGCAGGCCCAGCGGTCATGGCTCACGGGCCCAGCCACTCCGTGGCATGTGGGATCTTCCCAGACCGGGGCACGAACCCGCGTCCCCTGCATCGGCAGGCGGACTCTCAACCACTGCGCCACCAGGGAAGCGCCCCCCCCCTTTTTTTTTTTTTGCAGCAATTTATGAATGCAACAATACAAAAGTAATACAGTCTCTCACCACTTCCAACCTTCCAAATTTGATGTGTGGCCTGCAGAAAAAGTGGGCACCCTTTGTTATGGCACCTGGCCCAGAATTCAGAGAAGCTGAAGGAAAAGATGAAGGGAGAGGAGCTGTGGTCAGGCTGCTGCCCTAGTGCCAGCAGAAGGACCCAGCAGATCAGGGACAGTGTGAAGGGCCTTCCATAGCACCCAGGGATCTGTACAAGTTTCCCAGCATGAAGAGAACATGGCTGCTACTCCACACCCACTTTACAAATCTCAAGTAACATGCTTCTTGTGGCCCACACTAACCTGGATCTATTCATGGAAAGGAATTCTGAAAAATGTTGCTCCAGCTTAGTTAATGTTGTACAAATCTTCCAGAAAGAGCTGATGCGTTCAATCTGGAATCATTGGTAAGTAAACCTGTATCAATAAACTTGGCCTAACGTAGTGTTATATTCTGTCCTGCTTGGTCCAACACCCTGAGAATTTATTCCCATACATGCACTCATTGCTCAGTGTTTGTTGGGGATTGGTTCCAGGACCCCCCAGATACCAAAATCCGTGGGTGCTCAAGTCCTTTATATAAACGGACATAGTGTTTGCACATAACCTACACACATCCTCCTGTACACCTTAAATCATCTCTAGATTACTTATGATGCCTAAACCATGTAAATGCTATGTAAATAGTTGCTAGCAAGTGGCACATTCAATTTTTGCTTTTTGGAACTTTCTGGAATTTTTTTTCTGAATATTTTCGACCTGTGGTTGGTTGAAAACATGGATGCAGACCCTGCGAATATGGAGGGCTGACTATATTCCCTAGGTTTATGTCAATATAAATCTTCCAGCTTTCTTGGAATATAAGCTATTTCCTCCTAGGTCAAAATTTGTCATTTCTTCCCAGGAGCACAGTGAGATCTGACTATAAACATGAGCACAGAGGCCAGGAGATGTCTGGATGGGTCTTAAGGAGATTAAACTTCTCCTTGCATGACAGATTCTCCAGGTGAAGTCATTACAGGCTTTTCAAACATAGAGAAGGGTATTCTTCTCATTCATGACAAGAAAGGCTCAGTGTGACTCAGGGGCCCCAATTTCTCAGCTTCACCTGAGTCCAATCAGAAGTTCTTATTCCCAGTTTCAGGGTCCCACTTCCACCCAATCAATACCTTAACTTTCACACGATACATTTGGAAAAGCTGTGAATTCAACTGACATTGTAATTCTGCAAGCCACACAATTAAACGTTGGGTTTAATTTTCCAGATGCGTTGGCCACGTTGCTATAAAAAGTAAGAGATATTTGCTATAAAAATAGAGCTTTCAGGGCTTCAGAAAAACTCTTTTTTTTTTTTAAATTTTGAGGTGAGGGTTTTAATTTTCAGGTAAAGATCTGAGCTCTTTTTACAAGTGCTCGTCTGCAATCAGAAGACTCCATGGCATGCCAGGGATCTTAGAGTCATCATTAATTGCCATAATGGTCAAGTAAGGCAGTTATTTTCCCCCCAGATATTTACTTTAGTAGGAATATTATTATAACTAACCACAGGTCAATTAATTTGATTAATTGTGATGCCACTGCATGTAATGAATTCATATCATCTCATTTCACATTGGCAAGGGCTCAACACTTCATTCAAGTCCAAAAACACAGCCAGACCATTTACCAAATCCCAGCTTCAAGGGCCTGCTCCCAGAGTCTACGCCTCATAGTAATGATTATACCAGTCAGGGTGCAGTAAAGAGACAAAAACCACACCAATTATTTGAACAGAGAGAATTTAACATAAAGAATCTGTGACTAGGTATAAGGATGTTAAATGAGTCATTGAATAGGTAAAAAGAGAACCTTAAAGTAACTAAATAGGCAAAAGGAACATTAAGTATCATGGAAATAGCACCTAAAAGACGAAGCTGCTACCCTTAGGGCTGAGAAATGAATATGGTTCTGAAAATGTTGGAAAAACTAGATTCACCTGTGGCTGTAGGAGGGCCCTGCTCTACATGGGGTGAAGATGCCTTGGTGGAAGAATGTACACAGACATCAAAAGCGTACAGGTAACAAACTCTCAGCTATAAGATGAACGAGGTTTGAGGATCTAATGTAAAACACTGTATTATGTAATAGAAATTTTCTAAGAGAGTAGAACTTAAATGTTCTCACAAAATAAATAAATAGTTAACTAAGTATATTAATATGTGAGGTGATTGATGTGTTAATTAACCAGTTGGGGGAAATCCTTTCACAATGTATATCAAATCATCATGATATACAGTTTAAATATCCTACAATTTTGTAGGTCACGTTATACCTCAAAAAGCCCTTCCCCCCAAATCACACAGGAAGCCCACAGCAAATAAATGGAAAAGATCAATTTGCTTCTTTAATCTCCAAATTGGTAGTCTTCCTCTTAGTCCCCCTGTTAAAAGAGCCTGACAAAGAACCAACTGTCAAAATTTCAATTTACAGAATTCAGCTTCAGCATCACAAAGCAGAATCTAGAAGGGTGGATTTGAAGCTGAAAATAAAATTCCGTGAAAACTGGCACATTCAGTAAACACTTTCTTTTGCAATAATCCCTTTTAGCACCAATATGCTAATGCATGCTTAATGTATAATTAGATTATAAATTATTATTAGATACTAAATTTCCATGTCTCAAGATGGCAAACATGGAAATTGGACAAAATAGTTTTAACTTCACAGAGGATGTAGAGATATCACCAATCACATAAAAGCTGGAAGAAACAAATACTCTGAAGATAGCAGCACCTACTTAAGTAATTGATTAATTTTAGAAAATGGTGTCAAAATATATCACTTTCACAGGTGCATCTGCAGAAAGTGTGTTTATGTGTCACTCTGAAACATGAGATTTCATGGAGATCAAATAACTTTCCTTCTAAACTGATTTCATTCATTTTTGGATCCAAAAGTTTCGTGCATACCCATGGAGAGTGAAGGGATAGCTGTAATATGTTGGTTTTATTGGCAAAAATAATAATAATCTTAAAGTTAAAGGATGCCTTTTTGTAAAAGTTTAATCACATGCTTCATGTAGAAAACAGTTGTTGCTATTATTGATTGGATTTCTTTAATCAAATTCACGTAATAAAGTAACGCTTTAGGGAGGTCAGTCTTTGAAGATTAATGAATTGTATGTTCAGTTAAAAGGTCCAACAGTGAATGGACAATGATTTGTCCTGCAGTATTTCTATGGATACAAATTTGGCAGAGCCCAGCAAGTCAGGGATAAAATAATGGTCTTACTAAATTAAGAAACTTAGAGTGAAAAATATTCGTAGACTTGGCTGTGGTAGACAAATAGGTTATAATAATTTCATCCAACAAACTACAAGAGCCTATCATTTGAAATAGACACTGTAGATGTCAAAATTTATAAACACCAGAGTAAAGTAACGGTACTACAAAAATTTTTTGACGAAGCTTATGTTAAGTACCCCCCCTATATATCTTCAATCAAATTTTAGAAATGTTTCAGCCTTTCAGAGAACTACTTTGCAAATCAACCTACTAGCTCTATTATGGCATTGCATATTTTCTTTAATAACTCTGCATTTAAAAAAATGGTGGGAAATCTTGTATCAAAATATCCAGTGATTTGGAAGCAAGAAATCAGGTTTTGCAATAACTACAAACAAAGGCAAATTTATCCCTACAAAAGCAGGGAGATAAACAAATTAAATGATGAGACCTCAAACCATGTACAAGATTTAATTTTAAAATTCTGTAAACGCTTTTGAAATGACTTCTAGAAAAAAATCTTTTGATCAAATTTCATTTTTTTAATTGGATTATATTTTTTCCTGGAATGGAATGAAATTGAAAAGACCTCATTTTGCTTCAAAAAGATGATTCTGCAGCATCTATTTGGCAAAACACTAAAAAGAATTATGAATAGAGAACTTATTTTCCGAGTTTTGCCTTATAAAATATTTGTAGAAAAGAGAAACTCTAAACTGAGGCCAAAAGACAGTACCTATAAAAATATTGGAGCTAATAGAGCTACCATTTCATAAAAATTAGAATTGAGAATATCCTCCTGTTAGTAGAATTTTCTCTGAACTTACTAGGTAACTCAGTACCCCTTAATATTTTCTCAAGTAAAATGCTATATAGTCTAAAGAGAAAAGTAAATATGTATCCTTTTGAAATATACTCATATAAAATGTAACTGAAGATTGCAGGCAATTTTTGAAAAAATAAAAAGGCTAAGACCTTATAGAAATAATAATACATTCTCCAAAAAATATTAGTGAATCAGTATTAGAGAAAGATATAGCTTGCACTAATTTTAAATATTTAATCAATATAAATAACTTTTTTATTTTGCTTTAATCTAAAAGGGTACATTTTATTTTTTTAGAAATAATTTTATTTTTTTTTTTTTTTTTAAACATCTTTATTGGGGTATAATTGCTTTATAATGGTGTGTTAGTTTCTGCTTTATAACAAAGTGAATCAGATATACATATGATCCCATATGTCTTCCCTCTTGCGTCTCCCTCCCTCCCACTCTCCCCATCCCACCCCTCCAGGCTGTCACAAAGCACCGAGCTAATATCCCTGTGCCTTGCGGCTGCTTCCCCCCAGCTATCTACCTTACTACGTTTGTTAGTGTGTATATGTCCATGACTCTCTCTCGCCCTGTCAAAACTCACCCTTCCCCCTCCCCATATCCTCAAGTCCGTTCTCCAGTAGGTCTGCGTCTTTATTCCTGTCTTACCCCTAGGTTCTTCATGACATTTTTTTCCCTTAAATTCCATATATATGTGTTAGCATACGGTATTTGTTTTTTTCTTTCTGACTTACTTCACTCTGTATGACAGACTCTAGGTCTATCCATCTCATTACAAATAGCTCAATTTCATTTCTTTTCTTTTCTTTTCAAAATAATTTTTACAAAGAACTATTTTATTCATCAACCAATATAAATGATATAGCCAATTTGTTGTTCAATGAATAAATATCTCAAAAATATATTTCCAATTAATTTTAATGTCCCTTTTTCACACTCAAAAGTATCTTGGCTTGGTGTCTTATTCTGTTGAGGCCACTATAACAAAATACGATGGACTGAGTGGTTTAAGCAACAGACATTTCTGGAGCATAGAAGTTTGAGATCAAGGTGCCAGCATGGTCAAGTTCTGGGCTCAGGTTCTCTTTCTGGCTTGCTGAAAGCCCTGTGTCCTTAAATCGTGGGGAGAGAGAGACTATGCTCTCTGCTCTCTCTTCATATGTGATCACTAATCCTATCATGAGGGCCCCACCCTAATGACCTCATCTAAATGTAATAACCTCCCAAAGGCTCCATCTCCAAATTCCATAACATTGTGGACCAGGACTTCAATACATGAATTTTGGGAAAGACACAGTTCAGCCCACAGCACTTAGATTATAAATTTGGGGGCACAATCCTTATGATTCTTATTATCTTGAAATAAGAAACATCTGGTCCATTGTCACTGAATTCCAGATGCACAGTCCTCTTCCTTGTCTTTGGTTGAGTACACCTAGCTCCACTGCATCCAAATCAGAATGAACATATTTCCCTTTAATCTCTTTTCCAATAACAGGTCATTTTTTATCCTCTTCTTCCTGTCTGGGAAAGATGTCTACTCTTCTGTCCCTCTCTTAGCCACTTCTGTGTTCCTCTTGGGAATATAGTTCCTCGTTTCCATCTTTCTAGGGGTTATGGCATCCTGTGAGGCTGCCTTCAGGCATCTTGCCTAGACAGCTCATTCTACTATTTCTACTCTACAGCTCAGATGCCGTGATGAATGTTGGGTACCTCTATGAGGCTTGCAACTTCCTTGGGAAGTGATTCAATGGTTCACTGTGGTCTGGGATACCCTCAAAATAATTTGAGGTTTTTATTCTTCCTCCCCACTCCTGGCACTTGCCTGAGGAGACGAGCACTGGGCTCCTGTTCAGGAATTCATCACCATTAAGGTGACTAGTCACATCCCCTCTTATTTCTCCTTCCCAGAGAGTTGATTTTATCTCTTTTTGCTAAAGAACTGGCTCTTAAATCATTCCACATTATTTACATAGACACAGTTTAAAATTTGGCTCTCCTATTTTAAAAACTGCTTTTGGAACCCTCTGTCAAATAACTTCACATTTGAAATCAAATGACTTGGGTTTCAGGATTATTGTGGCTAACATGAGTTTAAAAACAACAATAAAAATTTAAATGACTTCATTGTTTACTGTCTCTACCCTTGTCCTAAATAATGAAAACTATAGCTCCATAGGGGAGGCAAAAACAAGAATGCTGGAAAGACAAACCTTAATTATTACTGCAAAATGTCCTGCCAAAAATGTTGGAATTTTAAAACTGAACAAAATCCTTATAAATGATTCATCAAGTCCACCCATTTGTTTTATGGATGTCCTGTGTAAAGTGAGACCCAGACAGATTAAATGATTTTCTCCTAAGGTACAGATTCTGAGCAGCCGAGGTAGGACCATAATGAACTTTACCTCCATCAAATACAGAACTCTTTCCACTGATTTACAGCGTTTCTTTCTAGATATATTTAAGTTTTTCTGAATTTCTCTCTAAAGGTGGCATCAAGAAATAGACATGGCACTTCAAGTGCGTTCAGAATATGGTAGAATTTTGGTCATACGCTGGACATTTCATTTCTCTAAGTGCAGACCAAGACTCTTCCCTTTTGTGTTTTGATAGCATCTCATCTGAGTGTTGCTTTGTTGTAAGCACATGCATTTATGCTGGCAACACCGTCAAGCCAGGTCTCTTTCTGTATCACGTGTTTAATTTGTGAATTTGAATTCAAACTCCAGGACATCAGAGTGTCATGGAATAAAGTTGCTTTAATATTCATATTGCTATGGGAAAAGAAAAATGATTTATACTGTAAAAATGAAACCCTTTCCAATTAGTGTATAATCTAAACCTTAACCGCTTATTAAAAACATTTTTTTTTTTTTCGCAGAGCTGAACCAACTTTCTTTCCAAAGGTTTTCAGCTTCAAGCAGAACTTTCCAGATTCGGTTGCTTTCTGAACCACATTCTTTCCGGTTCTAGGATTCCAGCACTTTAACCTTTCCTATGAGACACCTTTGAATCTTGGCAAAACTGTGAACCATATCAGGATTTTTAGGGAAAGTAGTTCTAAACTGTCTTATAATAAGGCCAATACTATACCTATACATGAGCAAGATTTAATGGTCTTGGAAAGAACGAATTTGTTTTTGCATGAAACAATTGTTCTTATTGGTTTGGTCGCAGACTACAGAATTTTAAGAGGGATTATGATCTCTGAATGTTACCATCTCCTTTCTCCTCTATTTGTGGTCCATAATGGCAATAAACAAGTAATAAAATTCTCATCTTAAGAAATGTAGGTCTGGGGCTTCCCTGGTGGCGCAGTGGTTGAGAGTCCGCCTGGTGATGCAGGGGACACGGGTTCATGCCCCGGTCCGGGAGGATCCCACATGCCGCGGAGCGGCTGGGCCCGTGAGCCGTGGCCGCTGAGCCTGAGCGTCAAGAGCCTGTGCTCCACAACGGGAGAGGCCACAGCAGTGAGAGGCCCGCGTACCGCAAAAAAAAAAAAAAAGAAATGTAGGTCTCAGGGAGCAAATGAATCTTTATTGTTTTATGATCTAAATAGGAGAGTTGTCTTACTTATTCCATATAAATCATGTCATTTTCTTTTTCTGCTCTGTGAATTCATTGAAACTTTCTAAAACAATAAGGTCTTAAGGTGTATGTAATGCACACAAAGAAGATTCTTCCATTTTCACAAACTTTTCATCCATAAGAGAAAAAGAAATACATCTGTTAGGGACTTTATTACAAGTTTAGAGCCTAAGCATAGCTATTTTAAAAACATATGGAAACACAAATGAGCAATACTAGAAGATTTCATGTAAATGTAAAATAACTTATATAATTATCTCCTGCAAAGCTTCATCTTTTGAAATACGGTATTTATAAGGGTGCTTTGCTTTCAAAAACAACAATACATTGTATATAAACCAGAGAGCATGCATAGCAGCTCTGTTTAGAAAATAGCAAAGTAGCATGTAAAAGGTCTCTGTTTAGTTAGCCCACCCACCAACTGGGGGAAAAGTTAAAATAAAAAAAGGACGATGGACTGCATGGAGTTGCAACCACTGTGACAAACCTGGGATTTTATTTTCTAAACAGTGTTCGCCAAGTGGGGTCTTAGAGCAATTATTCAGTTAGGGACCTAATTTGAAAATTCAATCCCATATAACTTGCCTTGTTTTCTGTTTTGTTTTGTTTATACAATGTGTTTTCTTCCCCCCTGACATAATGGGGCAAACCAGACAGAAAAATAGTAACAATAATCACCCTTTACTTTTGCACTTC
Organism: Neophocaena asiaeorientalis asiaeorientalis; assembly: GCF_003031525.2. NCBI lineage: Eukaryota > Metazoa > Chordata > Mammalia > Artiodactyla > Phocoenidae > Neophocaena > Neophocaena asiaeorientalis. The sequence continues at coordinate 4,235,400 of NW_020185337.1, read as the reverse complement.
ATTTTCTAACTTTTACCTTCTTTTGTTTGATCCTGACTACAACCTTCTGTGGAAGAGATGATGAATGGGGAAACTTCGGCCTCAAATAGAAATGTCAAGATCAAGTTCCCACAGCTTCTTCATGAGAGTCTGGATGATGATCTAGGTTTTCTGCCTCTCAGGTTCCTGCTTTTTCTATTAGATGACACTAGTTACATAAGGCTTTTATTTGTTATTGATGCTGTGGAAATTGTATATATTCAATAAAATTGTCGTGAAAAGTTTATCCATTGCCATGTGGAAGTTGGGATGCTGAGAAGATCCCTAACCTTGATCTTGAGTCTTCCAGATTTCTGTCTCCCTGCCAGATACCATGTGGGTGCCCTCAAATAGGATGCATGTAAAACCAAACTCATTGTCCCCTTCCTGGCAGCCTGTTTCCCGTGGCTCACACACGTGAACCTGGCAGATCAAGTTTGCCCTTGCCCGGCAGACAGCCCCACGTGCAGGGCGCAGTTCAGCCCATGATTGCTGCACAGCCAGTGGAGCTCTGCTAACTCTACCAGCCACCAGCACACACCCAGTTTCCCCTCTGCTCTGCCTTACCTGTGTGCTGTCCCACTCAGTTTACTTTAAATCCTGGCCCTTAGATGTTTCTTTTTTTCTTTTCTAATTCAAGTATAGTTGATTTACAATGTTTTGTTAGTTTCAGGTGTACAGCAAAGTGATTCAGTTATATATATATAATTTCAGTATATATATATATATATATATATTCTTTTTCAGATTCTTTTCCATTATAGGTTATTATAAGATATTGAATACTGTTCCCTGTGCTATACAGTAGGACCTTGTTGTTTACCTATTTTATATATAGTAGTGTGTATCTGTTAATCCCAAACTCCTAATTTATCCCTCTCACTCTCTTTCCCCTTTGGTAACCATGAATTTGTCTCCTATGTCTGTGAGTCTGTTTCTGTTTTATAAGTAAGTTCATTTGTATCATTGTTTTAGATCTCACATATAAGTGATATCGTACGATATTTCTTATCTGACTTACTTCACTTAGTGTGATAATCTCTAGGTCCATCCATGTTGCTGCAAATAGCATTATTTCATTCTTTTTTATAGGTGAGTAGTATTCTATCATATATATACACATCTTTATCCATTCACCTGTTGATGGACACTTAGGTTGCTTCCATGTCTTGGCTATTATAAATAGTGTTGTAACAAACATTGGGGTGGATGTATCTTTTCGAATTAGAGTTTTCTCTGGATATATGCCCAGAAGTGGGATTGCTGGATCATATGGTAGCTCTTAGATGCTTCTTTTGTCCTTCTAAGTTCCTACCTGCCATGTCCCACCTGGCCCAACTCTTTCTGGTATCAAAGGATTTTTCTCCATAGCAACCAACTCTCCTGAAGCTTAGGTCCAGGACCTCTCTCCTTGGATGCTCTGTATCCCTAGATACAGAACACTGTTTGGTTCTGTGTCCCTTTGCTCCCGAGGGCTGGAAAGAACAAGACTTGGATTCTCTCTGCTTGGTATCCACATTCAATTAGTTGTCTATTTCAGCTGTTTCCATCTCCGAGTCTACTGCAACCATTCTCTTCCCTCGCTCCATAGTTCAAACCTCCGTTTTCCCTTGCCCAGACTCTACTCCCGAGAATCAAATTTAAGTACAACCCACCAATATGTTTCATGACATGGAGATGAACACAGGTTTCGGTGCTTACCAGAAATAATTTAACCTTTCTTAGAGCTAATGGTGCACATAGTCTGAGTTTAGAGGAAATAGAAAACATTTCCTTACTCTTCCCACTGGATCTCCTTTTGGTCCACATACAGGCTTCTTCGTATAGACAACTGGAATTCTCCCCCGCTTGGTCTCCTTCCGTCCTTCCTTTCCCACCCTTGTCACTCTAGCCTTTCACCTTCGTCTCATGCCTTACTTTGCTGGAAAAAGCCAGAAGCCAGGAAACCATTTTTATCCTTGTGGCCAAAGCCAACAAAATGTTTTGCCCTGGATTCTTACCCTTTTCTAAATGAAGCTCCTACACACACGTCTCCTTTGCCAATATGATTCACCACAGATGGCATAGCTTGGTTCTACATTATTATGCTAAAATAATGGATATCCAACCCAAACCTTGTCTCCCGATTCCAGACTCATATATCCATTTTCTCCTCAACATCGCCACATGGACATTGTGTCAGTCAGGTTTCAACCACAGAAACAGAACCAGTAGGAGATAGATATTAAGAGGTCTATTGAAAAGAATTGGCTTATGTGATTGTGGGAGCTGGCTAGAGAAGTCTTCAAACCACAGGGTGGACTGCCAGGAAAGGCAGGCTGGGGCTCTCCTACATGGGCTGAAGCGGCAGGACAAAGGTGGAATTTCTTCATCAGGGAGGCCTCAGCTCTGTTCTCTTTTCAACCGATGGGATCAGGCCCACCCAGAATAATCCCCTTTATGAAAACCTATCATCTATGGACTTGACTCACATCTACAAAGTACCTTCACAATAACACTTAGACAAATGCTTGATAGAGTAACTGGAGGCTGCAGTCTAGCCAAGTTGATACACCAAAAGAGCATCCCAAACATTTAATAGATGCGCTTCAGAATTAATGTGTCTTTACTGAACCCCAGTTCTGTCCTCCCCAGGCACACTCTACAAACTGGCTGCCCTGCAGTGGCAATGCCGTCCTTCAGTTGTTCAGGACACACACTCTGTGTGGTAGGTTAAATATTGGCATCCCAGCTATGCCCGTGCACTCATCCCCAGAACATTTTATGGCAAAAGGGACTATGTAGATGTGACTAAATTAAGAATCTTGAGATGGGGAGATTATTCTGGGTTCCCCGGATGACCAATGCAATCACAACAGTCCTTATAAGAGGACCCAGGAGGAGAAGGAGGTGATGTGCTGATAGGAACAAGCAGTGATGTGGTGGGCTTTGAAGACAGAGGGAAGGAGCTCCAGGCAGCTTTTAGAAGCTGAAAAAGGCAAGGGGCAGATTCTCCCCTCAGCCTCCAGAGGTTTCAGCCTTGCCAACACCTTGACTTTAGCCCAGTGGAACTGATTTCAGACTTCTGACCTCCAGAACTGTAAGAGAGGAAGTTTATGTCTTTTGAAGCCACGAAGTTTGTGGTGCTTTTCTATAGCAGCAATAAAGAACTAATGTATCCATGTCCGATCTGAGGTGACATCTTCTTTACTTTCAACATGTTCAGAATGGAACCACTTTTCAACACTTCCCTGGCTACCCCCTGGTTCTAGCCTTCACCATCTCTGCTCTGGATGATGTCAATAGCCTGGTAACTGTCCTGGTCCACTGTTCTCCATTCTCCTTCCCCCGCCCCCAGGCCCCAAGCAGCCGCTGCTGGCTTATACGGCACCTTCGTGAGAATCGGAAAAACGTGCCCCTTTCTTCAGGCAGACGCAATGTCATGCCAGGGTTCATAGCGTGGCCAACAGAGTTGAGCCTGAATGTCCTCACACAGGATATCACCTCAACGACTGTACACAGCAGCTCTGCCTACACCTTCTTAACAGCGGTCTGCATTACCCCGTTAAAGGGAAGTCGGGTCCTATCCCTGCTCTGCTCAAAACCTCACAAGTCTCTCGTCTGGCCAGTTACCTCTCGCGTCTCCTTTCTTTACTCTCCTCCCTCTGTTTCGCGCAAGAAGGCTGTTGGAGGAAAGAAGGCTTTTCCTCAAATGTCCCAGACACCTCAGAGTTTTTTCTCTCACTGTTTGTTCCCTCAAGTTGCAAAGATTTGTCTGCAATATCCAAGTGACTGGCTCTCTCACATCCTTCAAGTGTTCGGTCAAATGTCCTTTTTTTAGTGACATCTACCCTGACTATCCTGGTAAAAAGGTACAACCCACACCTCTACCCCGACGCTTCCTAACCATTTATCCTGGCTTATTTTTCTCCTTGACGCCTATAACCATCTAACATTCTATATATAAAATGACTTAATTATTATATTTATTATAACCTCTAAGAGGGTAGAAATTTTTTGTTGGTTTTGGTTTTTTGGCCACGCCATGCGGCATGTGGGATCTTGGTTCCCTGACCAGGGATCGAACCCGTGGCCCTGGCATTGGAAGTGAGGAGTCTTAATCACTGAACCGCCAGGGAAGTCCCTAGAGCTTTTGTCTGATGTTTTCACTCCTGTAACCTTAAATAATATCTGGTATCTAATAGGTGTACTATGAAGTTTTGAATGAATGAATAAAAGAGTCCTTTCTATTCTGGTTTGGGTTCTCCCAGAAGAAGACTCTAAGCCAACAATGCAGATACAAGAAGTTTATTTGGAAGGTGATCCCAGTAAACACTGCTAGAGGCATGGGGAAGTGAGACAGAGGATAGAAGACAGCCAATGAGTGGTATGTTTTCAAACCCTCCAGTTATACTGCGGGTAACTGGAGCTTCAGCTCACTGGGGGCCCCTGGGAACTGGTGAAGAACATACACCTCTGTAAGAGAGGAAAGATGATTTTTCTCTACCTTTTTGTGTTCTGTGGCTGGGCCTGAGAATTAAACTGGCAAACAACAGATTAACAAGAGAAAAGCGTACAAGTTTTCTTTGAGGTTAATGTTTTTCCATGGCACGAGAGCCTTCATACAAAAAAAGATGAAGATTCAAAGAAGTAGATAGACCTGAAAGCTTATGTTACCATTTTAACAAAGAATGATAAATTGTGGAGTTGTGAGGAGACAAAGACAAAAGGGGCTTGAGCTTGGGGTGGGAAACTGTGAGAAAGTGACTAGGAAATATACAGGGGAAACTAATGGAAGACAAAGGTTGCTTCGTAGGGTTGTTTGCACAGATGCATCTTGGTATCAACTCCCTGTCTCTGCTGATAAGAAGTGTTCTCTTCTTCCTGGTACATAGGGAGAGCACATTTTTCCTGGGAAATTTATGTCCTGCTTTTAAATATAAAGGGGGAGGTCAGAGAGTACATCTGCACTTTCTCAAGTGCCTTCCACTCAAAATCATCAATAAGTCAGAGTGGCATATTTGGGGTTGTCATGTTCACCTCAGAATCACCCCACCCAGGGGGCTAGGGATCTGGGGTCTTTATCCACCAAGTCCCAAAAGGGGCATTAATTCTATGGCACTTCTCTTCTGTCACATGCACAGGGCAGAGCTGACTGCATCCTGGGAAATCCCCAAAGACGTCATCGTTAGCCGCAGAAGTCAAGCCTGTTGGCATGGAAACAGGCCAGAAGGCACATAAGTGGGCTTCGATCGCATCTGCTCATTTTCTCCTCCAGGAGAGAGAAGATGAACCTTTCCCGGCCAAATCAGTAAAGTTACAAATACAGTAACTTAATGATCTTATTATAACTGTCTTCAATTCCTGTTGCAGGACCCATCTTATCTGTCAACCTTGGTTGAGGAGTAGAGACGGGGTGGGGAGTATTGGCAGGGGAGACAAGGGTACTTGGTGGCTATCCTATGATGTTCAAGTAGAGAAGGCCTTTTTCTGCAGGAACTAAAGGAGAAGACAGAGTCAGGATACAGTAGAAGACATGAAGTGATATTTACTGGGAACCCCCTGAATTGTTGTTCTGGTTGTTTATAGGCAGCATCCTGATTGGTCAGTGCCCCTGGCCCTATGTGTTGTTCAGTACTTTGAATATTAACCCCTAGAAGGACCCTACTCACCAAACCAGGGCTGGTATCTCAAAGGATTGCCAAAGCAATGTGGCAACCCTGGGGCAAACGTGAGGATCTGGATGGCATCAAAGAAGAGGGAGTCATGGGTTGAGTGGATGAGTGGGTGGGTGGTCTGGGTAAATGCCTAAGATGAGAACCATTCTCTTTGTATGCTCTCATGTCTTTCTGCAGTGTTGATAGATAGTTGATAGATCAGGTAGTTTAAGGGGCCTGGGAAAGGGTCTGTAAGTCAGACATCCTATAGACCGGACTGCCTCATCATGAAGTCTTTCTGATATTTCAATCCATTAGAGAGTCAAGTACATCCAGAAGCTGCCAAGAGAAAACTTCCCTAGTGACTATCACAATGCAGATTCCATCTACAACAGGTCAGCAAAGAGAGGTGGGTGCCTCAAGGGTCGTACTGTTCTTTTACCTGACCTACCAAGAAGCATCTCTTTGCCATGTAAAGAGAGGGTCAGAGCACGGCCTCCTCCCCCGCCCCCCAGTTCTACTAGATTGTCTTTAGGCCTGATATTATTTTTCCACTAAGCCTGTCCTCATCTTTCTTAGGTGCCTGGCTGAAAGCATGGACTAATTTGGTTGACTGATCACGATGACAGTCAATGCTGTGGTAATGGAATAGAGAGAAAAGAGGCAAAAAAGAAGCAAGTGAGTAATGAAAAACAGACCATTTGGGTCCCGCAAGGAGATGTCTACCGGAACGGCGGGAATTAGAGTTAGGAAGCCCAAGGCAGAAATAATGAAGTCCAGGATAAGAGCCTGTCACTTGGCTTTCCTTCTTGCTCCAGATAAGTTAAAACAGCTTCTAATGGTATAAAACATCACTTTGAATTCTCATCAGAGTAGGGAAACCACTGTCTCAGGATTAGCGTTCCAAAGGTAGCTTCACAACCATGACCACGTCTAAAACAGAAAGATGACTCTAGCAGCTGTTCTCCCCAAATGGTTTCAACACGATGAGGTTATAATACGGAGAAGCTAGAGCTGCAAAACTGAATATATATTCTCTTTAGAATAAAAGGAAATGACTACAAGCCCGGTAATAAATGTGGTAGCTTACTAGAAAAGCAGGTTTAAAGAATAAGGAAAGTCATGTTTGAGATTAAATTGAAAACAGGTGCCAGGCCTCTTTCATGGAGTCAGAGAATGTCAGAACTGGAGGAGACCCAGGGGTAACTTATCCAATTCCCACATTTGATGTAGCAGGAAACCCAGGTCACAAGGAATGGAGTGGCTGTCTCAATGCCACACACAGTTAGTGTCAGATTTATCTCCTAATTCCAACTTTAGTCTGCTTTTAAGACATTTTCATACCTCTGGTACAAAATCAATGAAATAAACCCGTGCTTCTTTTTGTAAGATCTGTTATGAATTTGAATCCTAAATAATCACACCTATTTGGCCATTTCCTCTATTCCCACATCCTCTGCAGCCTTATGCTGCACCGTATTTTCATCAGTGCTGTCATGCTTTCCCAGTATCTTAGATGGCTCAAGACCTTGACTGTTTTTTTCATTCACTTGACTCTCTCCTTCCATCCCTACAGTCAAAGCAAAGAACAAGCCCTCACTGTCTCAATCCGCCTTACTATACCAGTGGTCTTTTACCTATATTTGTTGTTTCCCATCTTTCCTTTCTATTATCAAACTTAAACATCGGGAAAATCGTATCATTTTTTGTCTCCCAAAATCCTTAATATTTTTTTCATCCCTGGCAGACCAAGTCTTGTCTCTTCAACTAGCAATCTCCATCATCTAATCATATCCTTTCTTTTTTTTTTTACTGAGAATTTTAAAGCATTCAAGTTTATTTTTTAAGTCACTAATTCTATTTATTTTTTTAATTATTTTTTTATTGGAGTATAGTTGATTTACAATGTTGTGTTAGTTTCTGCTGTACAGAAAAGTGAATCAGCCACACATATACATAGATCCACTCTCTTCTAGACTCCATTCCCAAATAGGTCATTACAGAGCACCGAATAGAGTTCCCTGTGCTATATGGCAGGTTCTTATTAGTTATCTTTTATATATAGTAGTGTGTATATGTCAGTCCCAATCTCCCCATTTATCCCTCCCCCTTTCTCCCTTTGGTAACCATAATTTTGTTTTCTACATCTGTGATTCAATTTCTGTTTTGTAAGTAGGTTCATTTGTACCATTTTTTAAGATTCCACGTATAAGCGATATATGATATTTGTCTTTGACTTACTTCACTCAGTATGACAATCTCTATGTCCATCCATGTTACTGTAAATGGCATTATTTCGTTCTTTTTTTATGGCTGAGTAATACTCCATGCTACTAATCATATCCTTTCTTAGCCAATGAGTAGCTGCCATTACTCACCAATATGAGCCCCCAACACCTCCCATCTCCGTACACTTTGAGAAATAAACTACACATAAACCTTCCACACGTAAACATATACATACTACATACAACCTCCCCCAACAGAAATGCTTTTCTACTCTTCTCTATGTATCTAAATGCCACCCATTCTTCAAAGCCCAGCAAAAACAAAAAATGAAAGGGAAACATCTTTGGTTATTCTGGCTCCTGTGTATTTTCCACTCCTTTGAGTCCCTGAATATATATGGCATTGCTTCTCTAGTTCATAACTGTTCTGTGTGGATGGCTTTTGTCTCCCAAAATCCTTAATATTTTTTTCATCCCTGGCAGACCAAGTCTTGTCTCTTCAACTAGCAATCTCCATCATCTAATCATATCCTTTCTCTTTTTTTTACTGAAAATTTTAAAGCATTCAAGTTTATTTTTTAAGTCACTAATTCTATTTATTTTTTTAATTATTTTTTTATTGGAGTATAGTTGATTTACAATGTTGTGTTAGTGTCTGCTGTACAGAAAAGTGAATCAGCCACACATATACATAGATCCACTCTCTTCTAGACTCCATTCCCAAATAGGTCATTACAGAGCACCGAATAGAGTTCCCTGTGCTATATGGCAGGTTCTTATTAGTTATCTTTTATATATAGTAGTGTGTATATGTCAGTCCCAATCTCCCCATTTATCCCTCCCCCTTTCTCCCTTTGGTAACCATAATTTTGTTTTCTACATCTGTGATTCAATTTCTGTTTTGTAAGTAGGTTCATTTGTACCATTTTTTAAGATTCCACATATAAGCGATATATGATATTTGTCTTTGATTTACTTCAATTAGTATGACAATCTCTAGGTCCGTCCATGTTACTGCAAATGGCATTATTTCGTTCTTTTTTATGGCTGAGTAATACTCCATGCTACTAATCATATCCTTTCTTAGCCAATGAGTAGCTGCCATTACTCACCAATATGAGCCCCCAACACCTCCCATCTCCGTACACTTTGAGAAATAAACTACACATAAACCTTCCACACGTAAACATATACATACTACATACAACCTCCCCCAACAGAAATGCTTTTCTACTCTTCTCTATGTATCTAAATGCCACCCATTCTTCAAAGCCCAGCAAAAACAAAAAATGAAAGGGAAACATCTTTGGTTATTCTGGCTCCTGTGTATTTTCCACTCCTTTGAGTCCCTGAATATATATGGCATTGCTTCTCTAGTTCATAACTGTTCTGTGTGGATGGCTTATAAAGCCCTGTCCCATACCTCCAACAGCTTATAGTCTAATTGAGACATTTTTTGTAGGTGTTCTTCAGCAGCCACTGTACATGATGATTGTGAAAAGCCTGCCAAAGAATGAAGAAAGGATGCCACATCATGCCTGAGGAAGTTGCTCTGTACTTGAAATCTTTAAATATATTAACATAGAGTCAATGTTCTAAACAGTGTGTAGCTTTTGTGTGGCAAGAAAGAACATCCTCTCAGAATGTACCTGCATAATACACACAGAGATCCCTCATCGAGGTTCTCTAGTGCCATTTGCCTTGAAAACTCGTTGTTTTCCCAGAGCAAGAAGGAGGGTGAGATCATCTCTAAAAACCGTGCTCTTGAGCTGACAGGAATTCATTCATTCAGTCAGTCAGTCAGTCAGTCTATCAGCTGGTCATTCAATCGACAGATATTATTTGAGTATCTACTATGTACCAGGCATTTTCTGGAACCATTTGGACTTCCTCTCCCTTGTTATTTCTCTTTCTAGGCGAGAGCCACTTCCTCGCCAGGACAGTGGACCATATGGTGATCATTTTTCACTTGTGCAACTTACAAGGTGGAAATGACTCTATTTCTACTCCCTGGCTCAGGATTGGCTCTCTCATTTAGCACCCTGGCTCCCTGAAGAATTAAAACCAAACTATTTTTTTCTCACTAGACCCATTTTTTCTTTGGTTTCAATGACTTGTCCTGGTCCTGGGCTCGTGTGAAACGCTGATGCCTCTGTTCTTGCCCACAGGAAATATCTGACTAATTGTTCAGTTGATTATGGATATACTTACTCAGTTTCCCTGGTCTGAGTCACCAAACTCTATCAGCGCCTTTAGTGAGGTTATTTTCCCACTTCAGATTCTGTCCTGATTCCCTTCCTAACTTTACCAGAAAATCTTTACCTTTAAGGTTTAGTTCGAATGGATATTTAATCTCTGCTTTACAATATCATCCTATTTACACTCTAATAATAATAATAAAGAGAACAATGGTAATGATGACTAGCATTAATTTGGCGACTACTGTATATTAGACACTGCGCTAACACATTATTTTTATGACCATTATCATTATGATTATGTATTCATTCAATCCTCACAACTCCTGAAGTAGACATTACTATTATCTCCATTTTGCAAATGAGGAAATTTCTGACCATAGAGTAATATTGTCTGTTTATTATATCAGGTTTTTATTTTTTTAATGCCCTCTAGCAACATCTAATGGTTCAAACCAGCAAAGGCCAAATTTAGTGATCTTTTCCCACCCCCCAATACCACAAAATAGTCTTCTCCTTCACATGTGTAATTTCATTTTAAAAACACATAGCACTTTTTTTTTCTGGGAGGTCTCATTATTGTCTATTGAGCTTCCAATAGACTCAAGCTCGAATACTTACACTTTAGGAAATCCACATTCTCACTGTATCTACGGTCAGGAATATTTAGAATATATTTAACTTTGAAATTTCATGAACAAAGTAGAATATAAAAATCACGTTTCCAACATTAAAATTTGCCATTAGAAGTCCAGGTTAAACCAATTTACCCAGGTTATTATATTATGAGCATGTCAATTACCAATAAACCTTAGAAATATGAATGACCTGTCAGGTCCAGAGCACTGTAAATTACTCACCCCTCCCCACACCCACATAGAGTCACCCCACATGGAGTCTTCAGGGACTCATAAATGGGCCACTGTAATGGTGAATGAAGTTCTGATTGAGAAAAGAGATCACACATTCAAAATTCAACTGGAAATCAGATTCTCATCTATCTGATTTAGGACGCTTTTTCTCTGGGCATTCTAACTTTCCCAGTTTTGAAACTAGTACAATAAAGTGGAGCCTAAAGATGAGTCCCATACCTAAGCTGCCCTTCCAAACGCCAAACGGGAACCAGAGGAGAAAGCCAAAGGGGAAGAGTTGGGAGTGAGTTGCCAGAGCGTGCCCCTGACTTAGATTTTGTGTTAAGGATGGAGGCGCTCCAACAAGCTTTTCCCAGAATGCTGTGCTGGGAGATAATGCATCTGGCATCCTTAGTAACAGTGAACGAATGAATGAATGAACACCAATAATGAAATATGCTTTTGCCTGGAGTCTCTTCATGCATAAATCATTAAGAAATTCAACATAGAGATAGGTAACAGCTCAAAGATTTGATAACTGGGGTCCCGGCTGTCTCTTTTCATCTTTCAGGACAGATATCGAAGGCACTAGAGAAATGTACCTTGTTAGAAATGACTGATGCACGTTGATACTTTGAATACTTTTTTCCTGGGCATTGAAAGGAGGTGAGGATGTTGCTATGATTTTCCCTGATGCTGAGATGTTGCACATTTGCTTTGTTGTAATATTATCCCTTTGGTGAAGTTCCTTTTAGATGACAGTCCTGAAATTAATGAAAACCACATCCTCTCATGAATGAGTTTTAAACTTTTTTTTTTTTTTGCGGTACGCGAGCCTCTCACTGTTGCGGCCTCTCTCGCTGCAGAGCACAGGCTTCGGACACGCAGGCCCAGCGACCATGGCTCACGAGCCCAGCCGCTCCACGGCATGTGGGATCTTCCCAGACCGGGGCACGAACCCGTGTCCCCTGCCTTAGCAGGCGGACTCTCAACCACTGCGCCACCAGGGAACCCCGAGTTTTAGACATTTTATAACTGGTGACGTGGTCCTCCTCCATCTCTTTCACTTAGAGTCACTTAACAAGAATATGCCTTTCTTTCTCTTGCCTTTTTTCACACTTACACTGGAAGCTTAACCAACTCCGTTCAGACCTAAAGAAAGAACCAATGTGGTTTTGTACTTCATAAGAGCAACTGCTCTATGTGTTAGGAGCAGCTTTCTATGGACTCTTAGGAGAGACAGGCATCTCCAGCCCTGATCTCTTCTCGCACCTGTTTCATAAGGTGCATCTCTATGTGTTTCTTGCCCCACCACAAGGAAGAGAAGGGAGAATTTTGGTCCTAGTTAAAAAAGAAAGTGTCCTTGTTTACAGTGAGAGAAGTAAGGAGGAACTAAGTAGTGGTAAAATAATTAAGGAGCAACTAAGTAGTGGTAAAATAATGTGTTCAGAAACATTGCCCAGCCTCTTTCTCCATGCTTTTCAGAAAAGGAGCCACGTCAAGGAGAGAAGGAAAGTTCTGGTTCCAGATATCCGAGTTCTGGGTTACAAAGAGTCATAAAAGTGGTGATTTAATGCTGGGTCTCTACCCACACAGAGCACAGCCTCACAGCTCTGGTTCCTGCGTTAGCGCCTGTCTAATGCTAATTCGTAGCGTTAGAAAGGCTAACTTGAATTTTATCACTTTGTGTCATTTGAATGGGTTATTTAACTTCTTAGTTTACCACTTGCAGGCAGGCTGGAAAGGATCTCAGCCCTCACTGGGTATGCCTCCTGGGAAACTGAGGCAATTAGGGAGGCTGTCCTAATATAGGACAGTGAGGCCCTTCATTCCATACAGACTTGGGGGAAAAATGTGGAATTACATTGCAGGCAGTCATTAAATTTAAATGTTCTGTTTCATCATTTAGTTCATTAATAAGTCTCTAGGCTCTAAAAGCACTCATACCAAACTTGGTAGCCCTCAATCATGCAAAGCATTGATTCTGGTTCATAGTTGTCCAACTCCTTAAACAGATGAAAGTAATGCCTTGAACGTTAACAACTAAAATTTGGTAGAACAGAAGCCTTTGGCATGAGGGGTTCTTAAGAATAAATGCTGTGAAATGGTAAGGAAAATGTTGGGATTCATTACTTTGAGCTATTTGCTTTAAAAGATGCCTTTTGTTTAAAAGTGAGTTTGCAATGTGTGTCAGGATGGAGTCATAGAACACAGGAGGCTTCTATAAACTTTATTAAAGAACAAGGAAATGCATATATATAATTTATTTATCCATTCATATAATATATGCAAAAGTATGTATTGAATTAGTCAGAGGCTACTTGAAATGTAGGATTTTCAAAAACTTCTGAAGTTCAGATTCCTTTAGTATTGTTTGTAAAGATGAGTCAGTCAGAGAAAGACAAATGTCATATGATATCATTTATATGGGGAATCTAAAAAAATGATACAAATGAACAGAAACAGACTCACAGACACAGGAAACAAACTTACGGTTACCAAAGGGGAAAGAGAGAGAGAGGCATAAATTAAGAGGTTGGGATTAACATATACAAACTACTATATATAGAATAATCAACAAGGACCTACTGTCTAGCACAGGAAACTCTACTCAATACTCTGTAATAACCTAGATAGGAAAAGAATCTGATAAAGTATAGATATGTGTATACGTATAACTGAATCACTTTGCTATACACCTGCAAACAGCACAACATTGTAAATCAACTATACTCCAATATAAAATAAAAATTAACAAAAGAAACTTCTGAAGTTCAGATTCCTTTTGTATCGTTTGTAAAGATTAGCCACTGTAGAGCACCACTGTCATCAATAACACTTGCCCTAAAGTAACTACCGAGATTCTAACTTAAGTGTGAAACCTCGCAGCAGAGCTAAGGCGAGTCAGCAGGGAAGCGTATATTATGATGGTTCAGAGCCCTAATGATTAAGTCAGGTATACTTGGCTTCCGGTCCTGCTCTGCCGCTTACTAATGTTAGAGGACCCTGAGCTATGTGACTTATTGGAGGCTAGATGCTTTTCATCTATAAAATGACTAACATAGAAACTCTCTATCTCTTACCTTGTTGTAAGGTCTTAGTTGGCGTGTTGAGCAGAGTGGCTAGGACATGGTAAACGCTCAATAAATCCTCACACATTTTATTAGTAATACTACGCTTTTCAATCTCCCAAACGGTGGTTCAGGTTAGTAAAGAAGAAAAAGGTTCTTAAGAAAATAGAAAGAAGCTGAAAATCTCTTCGGAGGGACTCCCACGGCATACTGACGGTTTTCAAATTAAAAATTGCTGCCTGTTGATGTCACGGTGTCCACATGACATGAGACATCATTGGGAATAAAACATCAGAAGAATGAAATCTTCATCTATGACTGGGAAAACTTCCTTTGGGAGAGCTTAACAAGATAATAAAGACAAGACAAAGGGTAAAATTATGCAGCTGTCTGAAAGTCATGTCTGAGAGAGACCTGTCAAATGGAAGAGTGACAAATATTGGTTAATGGCAAGAGGACGAATCCAAAGAAATAATAAACCTTCCAGCCATGACTGATGACAGTATTATACCAGCAAGCTTATAAGACAACAAATGAGGACATAACTATAAATCACTCACAACAACATGATTCCCAATAACTCGTGGAAGTGTCTCAGAAGTGTGTGTACTACTGTAGCAATTTAGTTCTAAGGGTTGTTGGAAGACTTGAAGCATAGGCTATGCAAGAACGCTAACACCCTCTCCAAAGAATTGAAAACTATCATGTATCAAATTTTATTGCCCTCAATTTTCTGTTACCGGTCATTATATTCTAAATTAATGCTCACATTTAAGTTGATATCTTGATTACTCAAAACATACCAAGTGGTACAGAATTCAAATATATAAATAAAAATTACCCAGTCCAGAACAAGTTCAAAACAAATGTTATTTTCCTCAACGAACTAAGGATAAGAAAGCATTCGAGTTGGTGACATCCTAACTAATTTGGTCAATGTGTGAGGTTAAATAAATTGTCCAATTTCTCACTTGTTTTTTTGGTCATGTTCAAATTATGCAATGGAAAAATACAACCAGGTCAGAACAAGAGAAGGGTGACAGGCCCAGTAGAGTTGGAACTGGGGCCAGTTGGGTATCAGTTGAAGATAGGAGGTAATGGAACCACGAATCCTGAGTCCTACTCTACTCAATATTCTGTGATAACCTATATGAGAAGGGAATCTGAAAAAGAATGGATATAGGTATATGTATAACTGAGTCACTTTGCTGTACACCTGAAAGTAACACAACATTGTAAATCAACTAGACTCCAATAAAAATTTTTTAAAGTTTTTTTAAAGTAAAAAAAAAAAAGAATCCTGAGTTCTAATGTCAGATATCACATTAAATGTTGTGGCTTCGAAAGTCACTTTGCCTCTCAGAACCAAGACTTTCTGATATGCCAAATGAGGAGGTCAGACTAATAATTTCTCAGGTTCCTGCCAACCCTAGCATCCTGTGATTTCAGCTGTTCCCTTTGATGCCCATATCATTCCTTTTGCCATAACCATCTTCATGTCTGTGTGGACATGGGATAGAGATAAGGATTGGTCCGGGAAAGGGATGTGAGGCTTTTATGAAGAATGGAGAAAGAAGTGACAGGCTGTATTGAAAAGGAAAAGCCACTCTGTTGAATATTCATCCCTTAGAAGTTGCACTGACTCTTTTATCATATATGCAATTCTTTGATATCCAGTAACGTGAAAAATAGCTGCCAATACAAGTGCTTGAAATGATAACAGACCCTTGCGTACTCACGTATCTGATGGCTTTCGCGGTAGATATAACTAAGGTGGTAAAAATTCCCAAATTCGGGCATTTACAACATTCCATGGGCTTCATATGTTCTCCTAAATTGTATTCCCGCTGAAGGTGACCTGTTTCTTGCGTTGAGCCTCAGACCGCAAATTAGTGACTCTTTTCACCAACACCCAAGTTTTATCTCACCCTGATAGCTTTTGTCTTGGTGGGAGAAATTACTGAAATAATTTTACGAGTTACTTTTTATTCAAAAATGGGGCATAAGGTGGATATATTTGCATCATGCCTCCAATTCACGAATGGATTGACATTCTGCTGTGATACATCTTACACTTCTACCTGCCGGCTGAGACCTGTCACTTCCTCAATCTTCTCCATGTTTTCTCAGCATCCATCTATAGGACAACCTCTTGGGTTTCTCTTCTGGCCCTTTTTTTTTTTTTTTTAAATAAAGAAAATAAGTTCTTATTCACTCCTGAAAGTTAATCTGTTTGTGGAGTAGAAAACAATACAATTATAAATCTATATTCGCGTTACATATACTGACTTGAGCCATGATACTTGCTCGCTCACAAAACTGAGTGACCTACCGCTGACACAAACCTCACAGGTTTTGTGATTCGTTCATTATAAGTTTTTCACATTTTTTCAACTACTCACCAAACACCAAGCATGGGCATTTTACCTTGCATTTCATTAAACTCAATCATCATGATAACCTTATGAGGTAGGTGTTATTATGACCCCAAGATGGGGTCCAGAAATGTTCAGTAACTAATTCAAGGTCACTCGTCACTGGTAACAGAGCCAAGACTTGACTTCGGCTCTAACTCCAAAGCCTCTCCGAAATACACTCTTTAGCAAAATTAGAGATCGCTACACATCAGGCACCTCGCGAATCACTTCCAACTCACTGATATTGCAAAATTACATTCACAAATGCCTAAATGTGCAGGTCGTGATTCTTCATGTCGGAAATGATGCTGCGGGTGGTGATAACAATGCAGCTGGACCTGCAAACAATTATATATGAAAAAGGAATCTGTACGCTATAAACCCAAAGAATATTGGTGTCTATTAAGTAAATGCAAAAATTATCTATATTTATTCCTTTGCTGAATTACAGACTAAAATATGACTGGACTTGTCCGTAAATCATAAATATTAAAAATGGTTTTTAAAATTTTGCTTCTCACTGTTTTTTTGACTATCATAAAGATCATTGCACTGAAAAACTATTTCATCTTCAGCCTCTACCTACCTGTCCAAGTGTTAATACTTTTCATTTGACTGTGGTTTTGAATAAAGTGTTCACTGTATCATGCTATCTTCTACTTTGGGAAAGATGAAAACACCATTATTAATGCTATACCTTTAAAGCAAGTTTCTGATTTTGGTGCAGGTGGTACAGTTCACTTTGCTTAGAAAAGAATGTGGGGTATTTTTTTTGTTTGTTTTGTTTCTTGTTTGTTTTTTTTTGTGGTACATGGGCCTCTCACTGTTGTGGCCTCTCCCGTTGCGGGACACAGGCTCCGGACGCGCAGGCTCAGCGGCCATGGCTCACGGGCCCAGCCGCTCCGCGGCATGTGGGATCCTCCCGGACCGGGGCACAAACCCGTGTCCCCCGCATCGGCAGGCGGACTCTCAACCACTGCACCACCAGGGAAGCCCAAGAATGTGGGGTATTTTTGTAGAAAAAGATAAAAAAATATTTAAAGATTATTAGGTTAAAATTTTTTCAACTACAAAAAAAGCATTTCCAGTTTAATCCATTACTTCTCTCCCCTTTAATGCTGGGCTTAGAAAGCAGAGTGAGGTAAAGTATATTCAGGTCTTAACCTCCTAAGCATTGGAGTCCAGTTAACAGGTGGATAGGAAATTTATTTTTCTTAATAGAGTTATATGTCTGGAATTTATTTAGTGGTTTTCAGGGAGACTAGAAAACAGGATTGCAAATAGGGTGGGAAAATAAGCCAGAAAAACCAAGATAATTTCCAGTTGAATTATGACCTCAAATGGATTCCAGAGAATGGAATTTCCATAATTCACAATCCTATTATGGGTTATTTCTGGAGCCTTTGGGGCTAAGTGCAATAGCCTCTGTAGAATCCCAAACCTATTTCCTGTCCTGTTAGTCTTTACTCTGCATTCCCTATCTCACTAATTAATTGTATTTTATATGCTAACAGCTTCCGAAAAGGAATGGAGGTGGCTTGTTACAAATGCCAGAGAAATGGAGTCATTAACTTAAGGGGAACAAAAGGGAACAGAGCTATGTTATTAAAAGAAGTAGTTGTACCAGGATACCAGCCTAAGAATAATGATGACAACTGAGCAAAAAAGGTAAGTTTCCACATTCCCAGCAGTCACCGAAAACATGTTTACCCCGTGTAGTGAGGATAAGTAAGAGTAAAACATCGAAACAAGCTATAGAAGAGCAATTGCTAAGAGAAAATAGATTCAGAGCATAGAAAGTCTGATGGAGGTGACAAGACATAGCTGTCACTCCAAACAAACGAAGGAGAAGAATTCTATTCAAAGGAAAATGAAAAGATCCGAAAAGGAGAGAAGTTAACACAACTGGAAGTGTTTGTTCCCTATGAATAAGCCCTTCCTTCAGAGATTTCTGGATGCAATATTAATTCCAGACAGGGGCGGGAAGTAACCAAATGTCACCCAAATGATCTGGAAGTTAATGTAACCTCCTAACATATGATTTACTTTCCAGAAAACAATTTACTCTCAGTTAGATTCCGCCTGGAAAATTCACTTTCAAAATGGGAGAGGGAGTGAAAAATATATACATGCCCAAGCAGTTTAACTGCTTAGGTCCTACAGTCAGGGTCAATTACAGACGGAAGGAGCAAGAAACTGAACATTTTCTGTCGATTTGGTGCTGTCGCCAAGTTCACGGCGGGGGAGCCGAACCGCAGAGACACCCGGGTGCTGTGCTGGCCTGTTTGGAGCTGCTTCCCCCTTGACTTTCGTGGGTCCCGCCCTCGCCAGCACATCTGGCAGGCACTGTCTGGCACTGACGTCCGTGGA
>NW_020185337.1:4206137-4216317 GCF_003031525.2 Neophocaena asiaeorientalis asiaeorientalis | reverse complement strand
CAAGGCGGCTTTTCTTAACCGTCCACTCCCTGGGCTTCCGAGCTCCTGCACCGCGTCTGCAACATCATTCTCCGCTAAGTGGAGGACCTGAAGACAGGATGACATGTCCCAACACAGGTCTGGTGTCCCAGACCTGCTCCGATGGCATGTGATTTCCGCACCTTGAGAACACATGGGCCTTTGTGCGACATGCATCTGGAAAACTTCCCAGATCATGGATCTGCCCTCTGATTTACACCTTGCAGAAGAAGGCTGACCCGCAGGAAAGCCAGCGAATCTATAAGCGGTGGGTGGGCTGGGATCCCTCCCCCACCCCCTGCCTTCCTCTTATTCTGAGAAACAATCGTGGGTGTTCCCACCTCCCCAAAACTCCCTCCCCTGGAAAAACGAGGGGTGGGGGGAAGCTGCTTCCTGGCTGAATAAAGCTGAAACACCTGTGTGCCAGAAACAGGCAGTCAGAGACAGATCTATCTGCCCTGCTCGATTCACTCGGAGGTTAGGGTGGGAAACCCACTCCAGAGCAGAAGATTCCTTTGGTCCTTATTCTCATTCCCTTGCAATTCTTCTTCTCACATTTCTCTCCCTCTCCCTCACCTCTCTCTACCCAAGGATGAACGTGCAATGCCAAAAACGACCTTGTGCTTCAAAAAGGCCTGAAAGGCAGTTATGTTTCAGGGGGGAATCTCCCTGGCTTTCGTTACTCATCCTGCCTTTATGGTCTGGGCTGGAAAGACACTCAGAAAGAAAAACAGTACAATACTCAGTGCACACTGAACCTCTGTCATCAATAGTCTGTCCTCGATGTGACGGCCATGGCTCTTTTGCTCGTGTGAAATGTGTGCGGAGCTTCATTCATCCTGAAAATATTTACTGAGCACAAATATGCCTGGTGGTGTGCTGAGTCCCAGAGGTGTGACGTCTGGCAAGAAGGCCTCATCAGAGCTCGTGGATGAATGCAGTAAAAACAACTGCCTTGTACTGCAAAAATAACGTCACATTTAACACGTTGAATGGCATCGCCATTTTTATTTTGGTGCTTTTATTTATAAACAGCTTTCTTTTTCTCTCACATTGAGCAAGGTCCTTATAGAACGTAGAAGAGGCCCAAATTGCTTACTACAGTATGTGTCACATGTAACTAACATGTGCAGGCCACTAATGAGAGTTCTGCGAGAATAATAAGACGGTAAGAGTTGGGATGCATTAGCAGCCCTCTAAACGCTATTGCACAAATAAGCTTTCTATACAGCTACCAAAAATGGCCTGGGGTATGGGGGAGTGGGTGGGTGTGGGGAAGAGATAGGGGTTATCAATCAGGGCCTAAAATTAATCAGGCAATAATAGTTTGTTGTGGGTTTTTTAAAATATGTTTTATTTTGAGATAATATTAGGCTCACAGAAGAGAAGCAGAGATTGTATGGAGAGTTTCTGTAGACGCTTCATCCAGCTCCCGCTAAAATGAACACCTTACATAACCATGGTACCTGTACCCCAAGCGAGAAATTAACATTGGTACAACACTATTAACTCTGTGACAGACTTTATTGAGATGTTGCCAGTTTTTCCACTAATGTCTTCTTTCCGTTCTGGGATCTAAGCCAGGATATCACATTGCATTTAGGTTTTTATCATCTTAAATTGTTCTCTCACAGATTGCTTAATTTTTTTTCAATATTTTCTTTTTTAAATTGAAGTATAGCTGTTTTACAATGTTATATTAATTCCTGCTGTACAGCAAAGTGATTCAGTTATACATATATATACCTTCTTTTGTACAGTCTTTTCCATTATGGTTTATCACAGGATATTGAATATAGCTCCCTGTGCTATACAGTAGGACCTTGTTATTTAGGTTTAGTTTAAATGAGGTATTTCTGTATTCTCAGTAGGTGTCTTATTGTTATACTAATCACCGTTTGGAGGAAGGAGTTCTGCTTCTTAGGATCTATAGAATGAAGAAAAGGAGATAGGAAACAAGACAAAATGAAAAGATGGGATGCTGGGATTTACTTATCTTTTTATTTAATCTACCTTCACGGAGAACAGAATGCCTTAGGAAAGTGGTTTTCCTGACCCTGACTATCTTCTCAGGCCTGGGAAAAATGACAGGTCAAGTACTCTCTTTTGATAACCTTGTTAATCTCAAGGGCCCCAACAGCCAACCAGGCTGATGCAGCCCTGAGTATTCTTTCCATTTCACGGATGGGGAAAATGAAGGCTTGCCTGGCTGAATATGTGTTTAGGCTCACAAAGGCCTATGGAACATATAATTAGACTGAAATGAATGGGGAATGAGCTCAGCCCTGAAGTCTCAGTTGCTAACCCTTATTACACGAAATGACATTGATATGCAGGGATACAAGGAAAATGCTTTTACAGGGGAAAATGTGGAGCAGAAACCGGAGTCCCTAAGCATATCTGGGGGTGGGGAGTTGGGGGCGGAGGGGTCCATACTCCTGGAGTAATGAACTCCGGCTGGCACAAGAGAAAAGTCTAGTCATTTTCAATTGGTTTAAGCTACAATCGCCAGGCAGCTAAGTCATGTGGGACTTTCACACGTGTGAAGTTTTTCAAACTTCACAGTGACTTGGACCGGCCCTGATGTTCCCTGGACCTTGAAGTCCAAATTACAATCAAGGCACATTTCAAAAAGGCTCACTGCATTTTGGACCCAGAAACCCAAGCTACAAACATCAGAGGGATTCACTTCTCAACGCTGCACATTTGTGGGTCCAGCAGAGGCAAACGTGCTGGAATTTTCACAGCAGGTATTATACTGACTGACTGTAAATACCATCCATCTTAGTCACAATTACAAACAGGTCTCCCCCCTCTCCACTCCATCCGTCCCCCTCTCTCCGGTGAAAGAATCAACGTGCAGCAAAATGTGCTCATTTCTTTGCACCAATAACATTGCTGTCAGGGAGGGGCAACCTCCCTGGATCAAAGAGGCCTCTCTAGCCAGGCAGCGTGTGGCAAAGGGAACTTTCTCCACGGCCTTGGGCGCTCTCTCTCTCTCTCTCTCTCTCTCACTCTCTCTCGTTCTCTTTCTTTCTTTTATAGTTTCAAATTAACATTAAAGAACAATCACCTAGTGATTCATGGCTGTGATCAACAATAAAAAAAATAGGGATACCTCCACTATAACTCTCTAAAATGCACCAACTGGCACGTTTTAAATGACTCTTTAGTAACAGAGGGGAGGAAAAAAAAAAAAAGCATATGAGGTAAATCCTTCACCGGGTAACTCACCAGGGAGACTGGTAAAAATAAATTGCATAGCTCTAATTTTCCTAGCAGCTTCCATGCTATTCTTTGAAACTGAGTAAGAACCCCTTGGCCTAATCCCAAGAGCCGATCTATAGTAAATAGTACACACTTAATGCCTAAGTTCCTTTTTAGCACCATTCAGACAGTGACTTCAGCCACAGAGCTTAGTCATAGCAGACATTTTTGTGGTGAAGGCATTAAACCCACATGCAGCTCTCTTTCTGTGGCCACTGGGGGTCATGCTCCCTTCCCATTAGCTGAATAAATCATAAAGTCGGCTCAGACCACCCAAGGAGCACGACCAGAGAGCCACAGGCCATGCCTACAGCCGCTTATTTCTTTTCAGAATCCACAGGGGGAGGAGAAAAGAAAAAAAAAAAAGAACCGAAAAAGAAAAACAAGAAAAAAAACACTGGCCGTAGGAAATCAATGGATTTTTTTTTTTAAACGTGATCTCTTTGAGAGTAACCCAGAGACTTGTTGTTTATTTGTTTATTTTGTTCCAACCAGGGAGGCTGATTTAAGAAGAAAAGTGGTAGAAAAATAAAGACACAGGCATGCCTTTTGTCATAGGCTGGAGTGGGCTGACAAGTACCACCCTCCCACGACCCCGTGGATTTGAAATGGAGGAAGGCCGCCCTGTGTGGCCGGGCTCTTCAGGTGGTTCTGATAAGACACAATGCAGACGCTCCCCGGGGGGCTGCGCATCCGGCGAGTTTGCGGTCAGTGGGGATTTTAACGAGGAAGCGAACGTGTTGTGCGATGTTCCCTGGGTCCAGTGATTCACTCTGCCCGGGAGAAGGATGGTCCCATGGTTGGGAGGAGGGTCTGCGAAGTCACGTTCCCATCAATCAGTAAATAAGATAAGAAGCAGGAATTTTAAACACAACTATTAGCAGGCGACTCCCATCGCATCCACAAACCTCAGCTCATTAGGTTACGCGGTCTCTGCGGGGGAGGAGGGGGGAGGATGGCGAGCAGTAGACGGCGGCTTTGGGGTTTCTTTTACTTGCATTTTTAAAGAGTGCGCTGAACTTTAAACAACTCTGCCCAAGACTAACAGGCAACCGAAACTGTGACCCCTTTTATCCCCCCAAAAACTATTACCTCTCCCTCAAGTATGGCCAAAAGGGAAGTATACTCAAGGTGGATTCTAATGATTTCTGGAAGACTCTGGGACAGGTAGCATTTGGGATCCTGAAGGAATTTGAAGTTAAATGAGGGTTCAGTCACTTGTGTCTCCAGGAAAGGCTTCCCTGGTGTCTGACAAATTTCAGTTCGTGATCTTGAGACTTGTTTGTATGTTTCCATTTGTTACTTAAGAGAATGAAATTCTTAATAGACAATATTTAACCTTGGCCTAAAAGCAGGAGAATGCAGGTAACTTTTAAATGAGAAACCACAACACAAAACTGCCTAAAAACTCCACAAAGCTTTGGTCTTCAATAGCCCTCTCACTGCTCAGGAAAGGACAGCCAGTCTGTCTACATGGGCCACATTACATGGTGATTTTGTGACTCATGCCCACCAGGGAGGAGGGCAAAGTCCCATATCATTTGTGACCTAATAGGTGAGTCGTAGGGTCGTCGTGAAGCAATTCTAACTGTCAACAGTCTGCGGGTCCTAGAAATCACAGCAAGAGGGCTGCAGTGAATCCCCTAGTGATAACCTACGGCTCATTAAAATGTTGGTAATTAAAATCTGCATTTGCCAGATTACATAGAGCTTTAACTAGATTATAAAAACCTCCTCCCTTGGTGAACCAAAAGCATTCTCCACAAAACCCTTCACTCACAAACCTTCACTCATCCTTCTGGAATGACTTTCATTTCTCATTTTTCATGCATGTATTTTCCACATCACTGAGAAATAAAACATTCTTGAGCAGATGTTCCGAAGCCTTCTTCCTGAGTCAGAGTGCCTGGAAGAATTAGGCCAACTGTTGCCTGCTGTCTGGCTGCTTATCTGTGACCCACCCAACTCCTCTTGGAAACAGGGCCATGTCCCTCTAATCACACAACGTAGACAAAGTGGCCTGCATATGTATTTGTGGGGCTCTCTGCCTTGCAGGAGAAGGTAAACAGCTCCAAAGAAAATAGTCCAGAAGAAATAAAAGCAGATGAATTTTTTAAAAATTTGGAAACAGACGCCTTTCATTATTAATAGACATCAATCACTTGGGAGATTAGCTCTTACGCTGTGTAATTGGCAACTTAGTCTCATGTAGTTAACCTCTGACAGAATTAATTGTGTGTGTGTGTTGCTAAAGCTTTGTGTGTACGTGTGCCTACAGAGGGTCTTGTGGCTAAAGTGTACCATTTGGATACACACAGATTGGAAATTTTTCTCCCTATAGGATGTGAGGTAAAACATTGAGAAGCTGGACCTTTGAGTCACTGCAGTTAAATAGTGGCATTGAAGTGGATGGCTTTAGTTCATAAACAATACTGTTTTAAAAACAAGTCACCCACCTCCAGCCTAACACTGACCACATTTCTCAAGACAGGATTCGGGAGCCACTACCCTTCTCTCTATTCTTGTCTTGGGTTCTACTCTCTGCCCAGACTGTCTCCTTCCATTTTTCCTTTGCCTTCTCCCCAAAGTTCACCTGCTCGCCTCAATATGGCTAAACTCTGTCATGAAAAAAGCGGCTCCTGTAACACTAAATACAGACTACGTGAAAAATCCAAATTTACTACAAAATCAGAATCCATTTCTTCCCTACTCTAAAGCATAACATTAATGAACATTAATATCTTTCATAACTGGAACAACCACCACCAAGCACTTATCAAGATGAACCATATGAAATTGCCTACATTCAACTGTTTTTGGTCTACATATGATTTATGTTTATTTGGAGAACATACTAGATGCCTGGCACTATGCATAGTATTTAAAAATGCGATAGAGCTTTGAATCCTAGTTGAACACCAGGTGTATAACCTTGGGCAAGATTCTTGATTTTTCAGTGACTAGGTTCTTATGTATAACTTGGAGATATTAACGGAACCTCAACAAGTGTTAGCTATTATTATTATGTGCTAGAGGCAGAAAGATGATAAGACATGCCCCTGCCTTTGTGAGCCCCATAGTGAGGTCATATGTTGTGCTGAGTCCAGGGCTGTTGCTAGCTTACATGGTGGCTTTGAATTAATTAGCAAAGGATCCGCCACTGGACGGATGAACTTGCCCCCAGAGCAGGGATCTTCCTTGTTGTGCTCGACATGCTACAATGCTCTGCAGCAGTCCCAGTGAGGGCTGAGATGGAGGCGGGCACAGGGGACTCCGACAGCACGGTAGATGGGCATCCAGCTCAACTGGGGGCTTCCCTTTCAGTAAAACTAGACAGTTTTGCTACACTCCAGACTCAGAACATAAGCAAATAACTACCACTGAAGCCAGATCATTGAAGGTGGAAGATCCTTGACTTCTGTGTGTCGTTAGTTATGAGAGGTTCCCCCGGGAGTGGGGAACATGCCTTCCTTCCCCATTCCTCTTCCTTTCTTCCCATCACTAGAGACCTGTGGCTTCTTAGTCTCACCACACCTTCCAACCAAGTTTCTGATTCTCTCTGGCCTCTGTTTTGGCCCCAGACACTCAGTTTTTGAATATAGGACCTTTGAGCTCATGGCCAAGTCCTATAGGTAGCATCCCAGCATGCTTCTCGTTTCTCACCAGTATTTCCACCTTCCTCCCAAAGGCTCCTCAGCCCAGCCGCCTGCCTGTAACAAAATGCCAGGGGACTCCTTGAGTTTAGGCATTTCTCTAAAGTGCTCCAAGACTATCCTAACTACCTAAACATAACTTCCCTGCTGGAGTGTCTTTTGTATACAAGATATTCTTTGTATTGTGTTTTATTAGTACATATAAAACCTCAAAGACATATATGGAATGAGGAAGAAACTTGTCACCTTGTGTTCTGTTTCAGAAAGGCCTGGGAAGGGAGGGAAGTTCTGCCTTGAGAAAGAGGTGCTGTCTGTGGACAGAAGGTGCAGCACGTGTTCCCCACCCTCAAGGAGCATATGGTCCATGAGGCAAGACTGCTGTATAAACAGATTATTCCATGACAGTGTGATGTGAAATACAAAGAAATTGCCTACACGCTACAGAAAGAAAAGACAGGGTGGTAGGCAAGCTAAAGGTTCAGAAGAGTGAAGGGACAGATAAAGGAGCAAGCCATGAGAAAATAGTCAAAAGTGGGACTTCCCTGGCGATCCAGTGGTTAAGACTTCGCCTTCCAATGCAGGGGGTGCGGGTTCGATCCTTGGTTGGGGAGTTAAGATCCTACATGCCTCGTGGCCAAAAAACCAAAATATGTATATTTAAAAAAAAAACAGGGGCTTCCCTGGTGGCGCAGTGGTTGAGCGTCTGCCTGCCGATGCAGGGGACACGGGTTCGTGCCCCGGTCTGGGAGGATCCCGCGTGCTGCGGAGCGGCTGGGCCCGTGGGCCATGGCGGCCGGGCCTGCGCGTCCGGAGCCTGTGCTCCGCAGCGGGAGGGGCCGCGGCAGTGAGAGGCCCGCGTACCGCAAAAAAAAAAAAAAAATAAAAAAAAAACAGTAACAAATTCAATAAAGACTTTAAAAATGGTCCACATCAAAAAAAAATCTTAAAATAAATAGTCATAAGTAAAAGTGGAAAAATAGGTGCTGAGTAGGGAAAGGGACACTCAGCCTATGAATGGAGGCAAGGAGGTAATTGTGGAAGCGAGGCTGTGGGTCGTGTTGAGGTAGGCATGAGTATAACATTGAGTAGTTCCTGCTCAGTGGTCCAGCTTGTATTGGAAACAAAGCCATCTGTGTGTGGGGTGGGATTGGGGGGCAGATGATTACAAAGGATGGACATGGTTTGGACTATTCATTGAAAAGAATGAGGGAGCTGAAAATGAGAAGTGAAGACAGCAATACATGACACAAAACATTCCAAATGAGTTGGGAAGGCAGAGATTATGACGACGCCAATCACCATAGCTGTGCAATTTCCCTCTATAGCACAGAGCTACCAAGGAAAAAGATTACAGGAGGTAGATTTTTCATTTGCTCCAGGCTTGGGGTTCAAAGATGTCATAGATACTGGTCAGAGTAAATTATATGATTGACTAGGAAGTCTAGTTTGGGCAAACACTGCTTATTACCGTTAGGATAAGTTCAAAATCCTTAAGCACTGACCCAATAACCCACATGATTTGGCACCTGCCTTTGGTGCTCTATCAGCCTCTTTATTCTTTGGCACTGCTTCCACGCCCCAGACTCACTGGGATATGATCAATTCTTTTGCATACCTTAAAAATGCAACTGTCTCAGACCTCCGAGTTTTTAAACACGCTGATCTCTCTGTGGGAATACCCTTCTTCATGCTTTGCTTGGCTAACTTCTCTTCATTCCTCTGTTTCTACCTAACTGTAGAAACGGTCTCAGAGACAAGCTTCTCAGAGAAATCTTTTTATGCCCCCTGGCTAGGTAAGCTCCCCCTGCACCTACACGCTATTCCCTAATGTTCATCACGCTTGTAATTACTCACCTACTATTTTCTTACCCTATTTATTACAAGTTCATTGAGCATGTTTCTCATATTTACTATCACAACCTGTGTCTTTCATGATGCTGTGCTCACAGCAGATGCTCAATTGACGTGCTGAGAGAATGATTAGATGAGTTGGTAATTCTAAAAGGCACTCCTAAGTGGAGGGGGGAAGTTGGAGATTGAGAGTACAGAGTTGGAGAGGTTTTTTCACAAAAACATTCCTTAAGATGCCAAGAGGAGAGAATTGCTCAAGGTGAGCTATGGGCTTTGGAGTTGTGAACATCAAGGAACTGGAAGGCTAGTGTGTTAGATGCTTTATTAGTTCAAGTGACTATTAAAAGCACTCAAAATAGTACAACTGTGCTTGGAAAGCAGCATAAAAATCTAGGGTCCAAAATCTTTAGCGAGTAACAGAGAATGATGGAAAAATCAGTAGATAACATACCCAAGGAAAAGCAGGTGGTAAAGCTACATGGTTTGCCGTTCAAGGGAAGAGAAAGATGAGTGAGCATCAAGATTTCCATCTTATTGGAGCAGGGCCAGCCTGACTGGGAGGATTAACATAGTATCACTGTGAGGGCTCTAAATATTTGTTGAAAGCACAGAGCATATGTATAATTTAGAAAGGTTTTTAGCAAGGTCTTAAACTAAGTGGTATTTTCCGATTAACAAATGGCTAATCAAATAATTAAATTAGACAGAAAACTGCATTTCCAAAGCATTCTCTTGTTAGCACCTGTCTCTTAGTAGCAGTAAGCCCCACGAAAGGGTAATGTTGATCTGTTCCGTTCATTGCTATAGCCTTAGTGCCTAAACAGGGCCAGTTACATAGTGGACACTCAGTAAACTTTTCTTAAAGGAATGAATTTCATTTAACAAAGGATCAGTTTTCTTTAGTTACTTGTCAGGCTAGTTCAATGAGACTTGGTGAGCAAGATGTATCTTAATTTTTAAATAATCTCTAAAGCTATTTTAGAAATAGTACTGTGTCTGTGAAAGAGCTGGGATTTGTTTTGTTTTCAGTAAAAGATAGCAAACCTTTCTGAGAAGTGATTATTAGATTCCAAGCCGTCTAATACCTGCAGGCGATATTACAACCACATCTCTGTAATATATCTTGGTTATAAATTGTAAGCATAATGAACAGCTTCTAGACCCTTCTCATCAACACACAGATTTAATGTGCCCATGTGAACCTGGAAGCTAACGGGTCATGAATCACTTCTTGAAGGTGTTGATATCTTCAATGGCATTTCCAGTAATTTCCTT
The DNA here is from genome assembly GCF_003031525.2 of Neophocaena asiaeorientalis asiaeorientalis. Classification (NCBI taxonomy): domain Eukaryota; kingdom Metazoa; phylum Chordata; class Mammalia; order Artiodactyla; family Phocoenidae; genus Neophocaena; species Neophocaena asiaeorientalis. The sequence continues at coordinate 4,206,253 of NW_020185337.1, read as the reverse complement.
AGAATTCAAGCCCAGTCTTTAAAAAAAAAAAAATCTCAGGTGCTGTTGCTAAATACTAAGTTCCTTATTTTCTTGTGAGGTTTCTTTTTTTTTTTTTTTTTTTTTTTTGTGGGTAG
>NW_020185337.1:4200188-4205881 GCF_003031525.2 Neophocaena asiaeorientalis asiaeorientalis | reverse complement strand
GGTAAAAATTAAGTTCCTTTTTTTTTTTTGGGGTTTTTTTTTTTTTTTTTTTTTTTTTTTTGTGGTATGCGGGCCTCTCACTGTTGTGTCCTCTCCCGTTACGGAGCACAGGCTCCGGACGCACAGGCTCAGCGGCCATGGCTCACGGGCGCAGCCGCTCCGCGGCACGTGGGATCCTCCCGGACCAGGGCACGAACCTGCGTCCCCTGCATCGGCAGGCGGGCTCTCAACCACTGCGCCACCAGGGAAGCCCCAGAGGTTTCTTTTTTTTAGAGAGATTGGCCAAAATATCTTTTCAGTTGGAGGGAAATCTTCATTTCTTTACAAACTAAGTAATACATAGTATTAAAACCAATGACTGTCATAAGCAGTACGGTAAAATCTAATTTCTTTTTAGTAATGATTCAAATACTGCATATGAAATTCTACTTTTGTGACACTACCTTGAAACCTGGGTGATTCTTCTGCTCTCAACGTGGAGCAACAGTTGAAGCAGAGTTCAGAGACAAAGGGGGCAAAGCGGATCCTGTGACTGCTTCTGTGTATTCTTTGACAGAGCAGCTGTATCCAGGACAGAGGGGAGTGCCCTGCGATGGGACCCACTGGGCAAAAGACTCATGGATCTGGGACAGTTGTGAAAGACCTGGGCATGCTTGATTTCAAACAGTGCACCTAGGGTTGCCAGACTTAGCAAATAAAAATACAGGATGGCCAGATAAATATGGTCTGATGAATAATGAATAATTTTGTGTGCGAGTATGTCACAAATATTGCATTGGACATGCTTATACTAAAACGTCATTTGTTTTCTTTTTCCTTCATCTGAAATTCAAATGTAAATGGGATTAAATAAAGGATGCCCTTTATTTAATCTGGCACTCCTAAGAGCATCCTAGTTTTTCTGTTATAGCCCAGAGCACTGAGAGATGAGCCCAGTGGATGCCTTGAGTGGACATCTTGGCTGTGTTATAAGGGGTGAAAGTGAAGGGATGCCCAAAGAGAGAGGGGGCACATGAATAGTCATTCTCATGGCTAGGCCTTTGCTTTTCATTCAGTCAATTAAATGAAGGTAAAAATGAGTCTTTGACGGGACAAATAGAAAAGGCTTTCACGGAGGTAATAGATAATGGTCCAAAGCACCATTAAGGAGTCAGCCAGCTGGTTCTGTGGCAGCCAGCTACCCCATCCTCTGCCCACTTACTTCTCATGCCTATGTATTAAGGGAAGTGGGGCAAGATTTGAGAGACTCGACTTGTAAGCATGTCTCTGACAGTTTACTTTTCATAACATTGTATGTATTGTGGAAATGAACAGAAAAAAAAAAAATCATCAGTGGCAGTTTTAATGCTATTAAATGCCACCAGATAGCTCAACTATGCAAGAAGCTTCACTTGGAAAGCTCACCAGCTCTGAGTTTCATTTGTCAACCTGGGGAAAGAAACCAAAAAGAGTAGGAAGTTGAACAATCAAACAACTGGTGAATAACAGAGACCCAACTATTTTATTATTGTACAGCAGTTGCCATAAAATCCTGGCTCCAGTAGTGTTTCCTTTGCAGATTCCTAGCAAAATCTGAGTATAGAAAATCCAGATCGATATTGCTGGTTATTATATTTTGATGTCAAATTATTTTCTTCAGTAATGTTGAGAATGGGAAATATAGGCCCTATCCCCAGGCTTGCCACTAGCTTGTCTATTCTTAGACAAGGCATTTAGTATCTCAGGGCTTCACATTCTTCAACTTTAAAATGCAAATAATAACATGCATTCTGCCGTCCTCGTGGTGCTCTATGAACAAAGTTGTGATAATAACACCAAGTTCTATGAAAAGCACAAAAATTCACTCCTGCTATTTCATGTTAACTAATGGCACAAGCGATTTAGATGCATCGCTAAAGATGAGCCGGAATCAGTTCCTGCAGTAAATCCAGGTGCTGGCCAAGCCAAAGAGATTGGCAAAAATGTCACTGCGGAAAAAACTTTGGTTTTGAGAGTGATGCTGACTCGAATGTGCATAGCTCTGTCTTTGGTATTCTCTAAAGTACAAAGGAGGGTAAGTCCCAACCCGTGTGAAGGTTACAATCCATTTGGAGGAAGGAAAAAAACAGACATGCTCACTGCTAAATGAAAATGTAAGATAGTTTATGATTTAGGGTCCACTGAACGGTGATGACAGATGGCTTCCCTTAGAGATCATAGCAGAACATGGTCAATGTAGGGAAATTATTTTAGAGAGTTAGTCTTCAGGATGGATAGAGAGGAGCTTAAAGAAATGAAAAGACCGAAGGGCGTTCTACCCAGGCAGGGGTGGGAACAGGGGCCTATTGAAGACAGTAAGAAGACTAGTTTGGCTGGATCAAAAATTCTTGCTAGGAATAATGCACAGAAGACTAGTGCATAAAATAAAACAATAGTGCATAAAAGATAAGGCTGAATAGGTAGATTGATTCAAGGTTATGGCAGGTCAGGAACGCTAAGATTGGGAATTTGGACACCTGGAAGTGACAGATCTACTCACAGGCAAATGCAGATGAGCTATGTATGTATACATGAATGCACACATAATATATATTTTCTCTCTGGAACATAGAACAGTTGCCATCTACTCAGAATTTGGTCTAAAAGATCGCTACTTCACGAGAGACCCCCCTGGAGGCTGACCTATGTTTTGAAACTGCAGCCATTAACAGCAAAACCTACCACAGCTAGCAGCTCTTTCATCTAGTTTTACAGGGTTCACAGCTTTTGCAGTAATAATTTTCCTAACGGCTGTATTCCCTCTTATTGGTTTATCTGCTGCCCCAATTTGAAATTCTGTTGCCAAATGTTTTAGTTTCCTCAGCTTCTAACCACTGTGTCAGTGTGGTTTACGGTACGGACAATGGCCCCTGTGGTTTCCACTGTCATCTCTTTTCCACATATGTCTCACCCAGGGAAAAATCTCCATTTCAACGCTGCAGGATTGGCCACATTACAGCGTTTTGTTAAGTCACTCCTGCTAGTAACTAACGGCATAAGTGATTTTGATGAATTACAATAGAGCCTGAATCAATTTCTGTAGCGGGTCCAAGTCTTGGAGCAGCAAGAAAGGTTAGCACGAATACTGCTTTGGAAAACGTTTTGGTGTTTGAGAGTGATACTGGATAGAATGGTCTCTTATTCTGTGCACCAGTCTTCCTGAAAGACATCCTGGCGTTATGGATTTTATTTAATGCATCTTGGTCAATCAGCACACTGTTAGATACCGTGTTGCCAAGGAAAGAAAATTCAGTGATGATTTTTAGCCATGTTGCCAATGAAAATCTTACATCGACTAAGTCTCACTTCCTTTGTTGAGTCTTTGAACATGACTGTGGAATATGGATTTAATAAACATGGGCCTATTACACAATTCTCTGTTTTAGTCTATTGGCAATGAGGAATGGATTGGCCGTGATGATGTCAATGGTGACACAACTGAACAAACCTTCATTGACTAGCTTGGAGATCTTCATGAGAACTAGTTGGGAAGCCAAGCTTTTTTAAAAGCTGCCAAGGTTCATGAGAACAAAAGCTTCACGAATATTGAAACCAGTACTGGCATCCTCTGTACTTCCATGTCAACCGAGATTATGTCTATCTCGCATTAAGGGCAAAGTTGCCTTGTGCTTTTAGAACTTGTGCCGTCGGTTTCAGATCAGAATGCCACCAGTAGGAGTCAGGAGGATGCCGTCAGAAATCCCGTGTCATTGTCTCCTTCTCCTGCACTGTGGAAAAGCTTCTGCAAACATCTGAGTAAATCTAAGTCAAGCTTTTAAAAGCGAGCACATAGTACATGCTATAGGAGTATTTGCTATTATAATTATTATTTTTTTATCATAAAATGTCTCAGCACATATGTATGTCATAGGGTTCAGGAACTTTATTGTTTTTTGCTGGTCTGCCTTAGGAGAGTACTTTCTCGAAATATGTTTAAAACCTGGTAGATGGCTATTTCTTTAAACCTTGGAAGGTTTTATCTCAAAAATTAGCATAAATATTTAGGAAATCTCATAAGTATCAATAGAAAGAACTTTTCCTTCTTTGTCCAAAATGGGAGCGTCTTCATCTTCATTATGGGTTCTGACCATAACTGCTCTTTGATAATGAACATGGGCAGGAGGTTTGTCAGAAGCCTTAACCTTAACCTCTCTGCTCTTTGCATCCTGCCGCACGTGCTTCTTAACTTCACATCACCTTGCAGGTCTTTGGGATATTTATTTTGCCTTGATGGTGAAAAACTTTAAGATTCTGAAATTTGTGTTTTCCTATTATCAACAGATGTTTTCCCCCTTTCACTTAGTATTATTTGATGAAACCATCTCAAGTCCCTGGACAGAAACTGCTAAACTGGATATTAATACCTAATACCCGTTCTACCCCTATTAAAGCAGATACAAGTGTTCACTTCCCAGCCTCCCTTACAGATAGGAGAAGACAGTGGCATATAAGAGGAAGTTGATGAGCAGAGCTTCCAGAAAAGTTCTTTAGTAATTTGAGCAGATCTTTTGCTCCTCCTTTATCCTTCTTCTTGCCTAGAATGTGAATGTGATGGCTGGAGCTACAGGAATCATCTTATAAACATGAGGTGCCCTTGAGGATGGGCATTAAGAAAGATACAACAGAAACATACAAAAAGCCTGGAATGCTAACGATAGTGTGGAGCTTCTGAACAATCCCTGAACTGTCTACCCCTGGACTTTACTTTACGTGAGAAAAATAAACCCTTGCATTAGTTTAGGTTCCCTTAGTTTTTATCTCAATTACTAAGGGCCTATGGTAATTTCTAACTGACACTGTGTCCAGTCTATTCGCCTACTGGGATGCTTCAGAGTGACCTTTTCTATTAAAGGTTTTTGGCCCTGTCTGAGGATATAAATTCCTTAAAAGGAAGGAACAGTGTTTATGCCATTGTTCTCTTCTTTGGTACTTAAAGGGCACAGGTAATACAAGGCTGTTAATAAGTTATCTTTGCCACTGTTAAAACCACTTGGCGCCTTACAGATTGGAGTTTCCTGATCAGAGACTGATTAGATAGATAGAGATATATAGAGAGAGATACCTATATATTTATAGATACACACGCACATATATAAATGCCGTTCTCAAGTCTCTAACATTTGCCTTAATTCTCACCTCTGTGTTTCTTTTAAACATTGCTTTCTAACCAGAAAAATTGTCTTGGAAATAGATATAAAAGTAAAACTAATTAGGAAAGAGAATATTGAGCTGCCAAACTTATTTTAAGGATTCACTTATTTTGAATGGTTAAAGTCACCCATTCTTTTTGACCCTATATCTAAGCATAAAAAAAAGCACCAGGGACTTCTCTGATGGCCCAGTGGTTATGAGTCTGCCTGCCAACGCAGGGGACACAGGTTCGATCCCTGTGCCACAGAGCAGCTAAGCCCGTGTGAGACTGTGCTCTAGAGCCTGTGAGCCACAACTACTGAGCTTGCATGCCACAACTACTGAAGCCCGCATGCCTAGAGCCCGTGTTCCACAACAAGAGAAGTCACTGGAATGAGAAGCCCGCGCGCCCCAATGAAGAATAGCCCCTGCTCAGAGCAACTAGAGAAAGCCCATGCACAGCAACGAAGACCCAACACAGCCAAAAAAAACAAAAAAACAACAACCAGCCATTTCCCACATGTTCTGAACGTAACCTTTATTCA
>NW_020185337.1:3965188-4195188 GCF_003031525.2 Neophocaena asiaeorientalis asiaeorientalis | reverse complement strand
GTTTTTGAACCAACAAAAACTTCAGTGGAAACAATCTCAGATTTTTTAAAGCTAGACTTCAGGAAGGAAGGGAAACTCTCATTTATCCAAAGAGCTGTCGATTATTCAGTCTAAGGGGGTGAAAAAAGTTCTAGACCATCCCCCAAATGTGAGGAGATAGTCTTTTTTAAGAGCATTAACTCTTTTGCCTTTTCTGTACTCCGTGGATCTTCTCCATCCTCCCCTTCTAGCCAGCTGTGGGCTGTAGTTCATTGCATCAGAGATGGTTAGGAACAAGTGAAAAGCAGAGGGAAAAGCCTACTGGCTTTCCTGGCTCTGATTTCCCCATTAAGATTGAATGGATTTATTGTAGCTACCTGTCAAATATCAGGCAAGGGATAGATTGTTCCTTAAAGCTATAAGGTTGTTGTTTCTCTGAGAGTCCCCTTGAGCCAGAGAGCCAACAGTGGAGAGGATATCAGAGGGGTTCAAAAGCCCGCTTCCTGGCAGCCCATCACGTGGTCAGTGCGAGCAAGATGGAGAGGCTGAGGTAGATAGACATGTGGGACCTCTTGGCAGAGGACTGCCATGGGGCCCCTTTGCTGTGCTGAGTCATCTCCTATCTCCTTCGTGGGAGCAAGAACCAACATCACCCAGTCAGCAACAGGTGAGAACTTCCCTGCCTCAGCAAGCAGCGGCCCGACTAGGGCTTGCCCTCCCGGGATGCCTCAAGACTTTCCTTGGGCTCTTTGACTTTCCCTAGTGGACATCTTCAAGATACTCAAAAACCCGCCCAAAGGTCCCAGGTATCCCTGAGTGCCTTGCAGTATGGTAATAGACCGGGGAAGCCCCATCTCTACGTGCAATGGGGCTAAATAATAAAAGACTGAGATAGCTTCCATGATGACTGAGACACCTCAGGCACCATCATTCTGGGGAGGATCTGAAAGGTATTTCATTTCATGTTTGAGTTGTATAACAATGCATTTGATGTTCAATTCACTTCCAACTAAGCAGCAGGCATGAATCCGCAACAAAGAGAAACCCCAGCAAGGGCAGGGATTGCTTAGATTTGACTTGCTTCCTCGGTTCAACTCCTTCCAGAAATCGACTAAATTCCAAAGTATTGGGGGTGGCCAAGAAGTTTGTTTAGGTTTTTCCCTAAGATGTTACGGAAAACCCAAACGAACTTTTTGGTCAACCCAATAGATGGATGAAAATCACTTCTCTCAGAACTTTCCTGAAAGACAAGATGAGTTAAGCCCTCTGGTTTCACAGGACCTCTCTGCCAACTACTTAACACAGAAATGGATGAAAACAGTCCAAACCCCAGAACAAGATTTGCTGAGTGCCGTTCAAATACTAATCATCCAGAAGAGATTCGACGTTTAAGTTCAAATCTGGAACAGGAGTGAACTCCTTGGAAGGGGGAAAGGACCAAATATTAAATCCTGGGATACCGACTCTCCTTGTCAGCAGGTAAATCTGAGCGGGCCCTAAACTGAGGACTCGTCCACTCAGTGTGGACTATTTTAATCTCACATTAGTGGAGGGGCCAGTCTTGCAGGCTTTGCTGCGTGGTCTGTTACTATAACCCTGCACATGCCCTGGTTAATCAGACCCAAACGGCTTAACTTGACTGTGCTCTTCCCATAAATATTTGCATTTTTTTCTTCTGTGGGTCATTCTAATTAATTAAAAATACTTTGACTTGAAATGAGCATTTCAGGGATAATTTTTCGATTTAAATAAGGTTTTCTTCTCAACCTCATGACCACTGATGAGAGTCTCCCTCCTGGCATTTCACCCCTGCCCTGACCGCCACCATTGTCCTGGGCCCAGGTTGGTCTGTTTAAAACTGGTGATTCTCTGTTGTAAACATTCTATGATATGGTGGACAATAGAGTATCAGACAGCGAAGAGTTTAAAGGTGCCTTTTAAAAAATTGAACCCGAATGATTGTAACTTTCCACTGGAGAGTTTAACATCCTACAATCATCAGCCTCCACAAGTGCTCTTAACCAGCTCTCCCAATACAAACGTTTCTTTGCAAGCATTTACTGAGATATTGTAAATTACTTAACTACAGCAATGTACTTTCTTCCCCTTAATCTTGATCTGATCCCTGAGGGGCTATTTATTACAGATATATACAACTTGTCATTAGAAGTGAAGTTAATGTAATATGACACAAGTAGCACACATTGTTTAAATGTGTTCCAGAAAGTTAGCAAATTTAGTTCAGAGAATACTTACATACTCTTCTGCCTGAAAAGCAGCAAGAAAGGAGTGAGGCCGGGGGGTAGGGGCAAAATATTAAACACTGCTCACTGTAGGTGGCCAATTAATACCCTGTATCCAAGCTGGAACAAATCCTTCCACGATATATGTAAAGCATATAATCTCTTATCTGCTTAGGCATTATCAAATATTTTAGCAAATCCTAGCAACTTCAAACACAGGTTTAATGGAATGCAGTGCTAAAACATGCAAAGTCAAGAATCAAGTTTTTTAAGAACATAATCTGTTTTAGAAGGTTTCAAGAGAACTACTTTGTAATGCCATTATAATCTCATCCCATGAGGAAAGACGTCTGATTTGGCAAAACATTGCATCTGTTAAAGCAAAATGCACAACTTTGCCTTCCCCTACATCAGAGCCATAAGCAGGAAAATCGCTTTCATTCCTTAGAAGCTGAAAGAGTGCACAGCTATTGGTCCAGTTCTCAACATTTGGTCACCAGACCATATTAATTTGAGAGGGAATTCATATAGATGGCAGGATGACATTAACAGTATCATCCAGCTGGGATGTGTGCCAGTATTAATTCAACATTGTGGTTTGTATCTCATCATCAAGTTAAAAGTAATACAATTCATTATACCACGAGCGTGAAAAAAGCAAAAACAAAATCAAAACACCAACGTAGCAAGAGTAAAACTCTGACAAAATTTGTTTCCGCTCATTCGTACATTTACTTAAAAATGGATCTATTTCTCCCCCAGCCCCGCTGTCCTCTTTTCCTGGATAACTGGGATATATTTTAAGTGCCTTTTCATCTTTTCCATCTTCATCTGGGATTCTGCTCGTGCACTCAGGGTGGTTTAGATGAAAGATCAGAAAGTAGGGAAAGTGAGAGAAATCTCCCTTTTAAAGTGAAGCAAACACAGCGTGAAGCCAGAGAGTAAGGCAAAGAAACAGACAGGGAGAGACAGACAAAACTGCCTGTAGAAAACTGATCTTTCCATGTATTTTAAAGCAAAAGCTGAGTGAAACACTTGACTTATAAGCGTAACATTTTACACCTTTTTTAGAAAACCAAAAGGCAATTCTTACCTAAAAGCGGGGGAAAAAAAATAAAGCCATCTTATTTTTTCAAAAAGAGAATTTCTTAGTAAGGTTTGCACAGCTTGAGGAATCTGGTGCTTGTGAGTGATGCAAGATAACACTTTCTTGTAATTTTATATAGTAAGCAAAGATTTAGAATATTTACAGACCACCCTGAGTAAGAACGTCACTGGATTCTAGGAGCATGCTCATAGCAGAACATTCATCTTTAAAAAAAAAAAAAAAGGTCCAGTGGCCCTCAGGCCATATATGGCTATAGGGGAAGGTATGCCTTTGACCTCCCAGTGCCTGCAGAATTAGAGCACGAAGTCATTACAGCCTACTGAAAGGATTTTCTTTCTTTAATTTGTTATAATGAGTACCTTTCTTTCAGATCTGGCCTGCAACTATACTAAAACACTAAGGTTCTCCACATTCTAATCTCTGACAGAAAGATATCAGAAAGACACTTGTACTGCTTTGAGTGACAGTCTGCTGGGTGGGTGGGTGTGGGCTAGGATCCAGTGTAAAACAAAGTTTTTCCATCATTTGCACACCAGCAAACTGTATTGCTTTGGTATTTGGGTGCTGATGGCTTGCTCTGTGCTCATGGGCTAACATAGAAGGGAGCTCTGTGTATTATATTTTTGACCGTATACAACCAGTCTGGTATAAGTCCCTTTTTTTGATTTATGGGTGGGTCTTGAAACAGTCAGAATTTCGTATTGAAATTGATATAGGAACGTTCCAAGCTTTCAGTCAAGAAGAATTCCTTTCATTTTTATTCTATGCAATGTAATTGTAATGAATTACAGTATTCCACTATTTATATTCTCAGCATACACTTTCACAGAAGTTCCCTGTCATTCTGCATTAGTTAACAGATGCTGCAATGTCTGATCTTAAAGATTTTGTGGCCCTGTGTATTTTTCCCATTACTCAGGCAGCTAGATTTCCCCCCCCCATTGGTTATTTCCTTCCTGGGAATAAAGGCACTTTTGCTAAAGCGTTAACTCTTTCGTGGTTTCACTTGCTCTAGCATAATGAATCAGTAAACAAAACCGATGACACCACATTTGTCTGAAAGAGCGCCCATTCCTACTTACTCACAGATTGAAGGTTGTTCAGTTAGCTGTTTCTGAAATGCTAAGAACATTCTTCTAAAAAATATTCACAGTACTTACTTTTCTATCAAACAACTCTTTACGGCAAAAGATGCCAGGCAACTTATGCAGTATTATTTTCTATGAGCAGGGATATATAACCAACATCACACCGTATGTTTACCTACAAGTCATAATCTACTTGGGGTACCGGTTTCTAAATATTTTATTCTAGGATACCAGCTCAATTGGTTTTTAATGCAATGGAATGCCTTTGGTTTTATTCCTTGCCGGATTACTGAAGTGTGTAATATAATTCTGCAGTCTAACAATATTACTTTTCTAGGAAAGATAGTATTGGGCAAAAGTCTCCTTATGCTTTGAGTTCTACGGTCATTGTAATTCATTAAGTCTGAGCTATTTTAACAGAGTCCCAGGGAGCCTTAGATTTGGTGATAATTTATAATATCTAGGTATGTATTACAATAAGTAGGTATTTATTTTAAGGATAGGTGAATATAACCTGCCGCCTCAGATTTAGGAGATTGGCAATTCCAAACCAAGGTCAGCTGTATGGCTTCCTTGACCTTGGTCAAAAAAAAGCTGGTGCTATTTTATTCATATCGACAAATCAATGATCAGTACATTGTACTCTTTGTGCGCATTAATCCATTCATCGATTCAAAGAATGTTCTTAGTTGTCTTGCAGTGGAGTTACAGAGGCTCTTAAGGATCACCTCTTGCCCCCAAGAAGGTCTGGAGTTCTGGTAGGCACCTTGCTGAAAATGTGGTCAAACACTTACAGGTTCTGTCTTCACCCAGTTGTGCTCATGAGGACAGTTAACTTAAGTAAAATTCTCTTCTGCTTGATACCAAAAAGTAAGGTCACCGTATAGCCTTCAGGTGTAGGATTGCCTACGTTCATTCAGAAGTGACTCCCATCCGATTCTGCAGGGCAGAGGGGAGAGCAGCAAAAGCAAATGTTGTCAGGAGGGAAACTTGACTGAACTAAAGCCTTCATAATCCTAGATCTCATCCTGAAGCTCACACATTTTAAGGATTTACATCCCAACGCACACACAAGACCTGCAGACACATAATACTTTCTGAGGTTATTTGAAAAGATATACTTTCAATCTCAGACAGTGGTAAATAAAATCTATACTAGTCTATTGCTAACCTTTCTGATTGCAGAAGATCTGTTTCCCAGAATTGTTTACAAGGAACCAGAAAAGACAAACAAAAACAAGATTCCTGAGAATAGTTAAATTTTGGAAATTTCGAAAACTCTTTGGATTACATGATACAGGTTAAAGGTTCGAACTTCAGAAAACTCATGGAGCAAGTTATGGCTTATTCAATATGGGGGGCTTTCAGACAGTGTTCCTGAGAGCCTCAGGAAGAGGTGAGGCTGGAGTGGAGATGGAAGAGGGGCCAGGAGAGAAAATTCTGCCCCTTGGACCACATGACTGTACCTTTGGCTATCGTATGTATACTTCGAAGGTCACCATAAGACTTCGTTTGACAAAGGATTCTCAAAGAAAGAAGGAAGTGCTACAGAATACGCGTTCTAGATTAATGTGTTACCAGAGGAATTACAGAAATCCAGAATAACTATTTTTAGCAAGAGAGTTCATTTTTTTTCCAAATAAAAACCTATGAAGATTATCAGAATTTTCTTGAAATTTGAACAAACTTTTAGTATTCTTTACGGAAATGTGAACCAGTTATTACCCCACAGAAGAAAATAAGAGATAAGCACTGTAAGTGAGGATTTTATAACAAAACGACAAAAGAGAGAAGTGTGTTCATGTAAAAATAATTGTTCTTTGGGTGATAAATGTAATATATTTTCATTGTGGAAAAATTTTCAGACATAGAGAAATATTTTTAAGGCAATATCAAATCATCTATAGACCCATTGTTAGTTTTTCTGTGAATGCATGGATGTAGGAACATAATACTGTAATGAATACACTTTTGTGGCCTGTGTATTTGATTTAACACTGTCTTGCGTAGTTTCTCATGCTTAAAAAAAATCTTTACTGAAGAAGGAAATAGAAAGGACAGAATCGAAGCAAGTTTTCATTGGTCTAAAATTTTAGAAGCGTGAAACAGGGACTTTAGCTTGTTACAAGTTCCTTCACTTTTCTTTTTGAACAGCCGCAGGTAGCACGCAGTATTTGCCTTGAAGCTAATATTTTCTTGGAGATGGGAGCCTTAGTGGTCCTAGGTCTCTGGAAATTTAATCTAGTCTATCTTAGGGATATTGTCCCCATTTGTCTACCCTTTGCTTTCCTAATTTCTTTTTCCATTATCTTATAAAGAAAATAGTTATAAAATAAATAAAAGGCAATTTCCACTGTGAGGAGAAAAGCCAAATAATCAGTTAGAAAAGAATTGTCTTAATGAACTGCTAAGCCTAAATTAGACTTCCTGATATAAACTAAAATAAAATGCCCACAGCTTGTGATAAATGAATGAATATTGCACAAATTAAGCAAAAGATTATCTAGTCTGTCTGTGAGCTAAAAAAAGGCAAGATTTCCCAACCAGAGGCCAGAGGAAATGGGTTTGGGGGATGGGTAGAGTCACACAATTGCTTAAGTGTGAAGGTCCTCTAGGATTTTCTCCAAATATATTTTAGATTAAGTGCCAAAGAATCATTAGATCTATTTAAAGTTCACAGCTACTACAAGTATTAAACATGTTGGGGTAAGAAACAATCTGTCCATCACCCTACAGAGAGAATTCAAGGAATTAAAACAGTTTGCCTAGTGGTAATCATAATCTAGCAGGTTAAAATATTCCTTCTCTAGCTTCTTTGTACTCATTCTCTCTCTCTCTCTCTCTTTTCAGCTTTTTCCCTAACTAGATTACCCTCCATTTGCTGTGGAAACTACGTCAGCATGGTTACCTCTTTTTTTTTTTTTTTTTTTTAAATTTTTGGCCACACTGCATGGCTTGTGGGATCTTAGTTCCCTGACCAGGGATCGAACCCTCACCCTCAGCAGTGAACGCACGGAGTGCTAACGACTGGACCACCAGGGAATTCCCAGCAAGGTTACCTTTTAATTATCATATTAAGTTTTAGACTTTATATCCTCCCTAACGTCTCTTAACGCTTCCCATTTACTCAGAAAGCAGCCTGTAAATCCTTTATCATAACAGTGTACAAAAATTGCCTTTTTACATGTCTTTCCCCACCTACATTACAAATATCTTGAGAACATCATTTTTCCCCAGCATCCAGTGGAGTCCTAGTCATTGAGTAGGTGCTCAAAAATATTTATTAAATAAATGAATAAACAAATGATAAATAAATAGAATAAATGAGTAGAAAAAGGAATAAAATTTTGTATAACTGAGATGTTGCCATTATAGTGATGGCATGGCACTTTGGTCAATTCTTTTTGTGCAATAACCTAGCATATTAAACTCGACATGACCAGGTGAATTCCACTCCGTTAGCTGTACCCATTAAAACATCACCTGCAGTCAAACATACCTTTCAGTCTCTGTGTGTTGTTTAAGAGAACTAAGGACCTCAGCCTAGAGGCTTTCTTTTGGATAAACCATCATTAAGGGTTAATGACCCAATGCCTTGCTTTAGGCCAAAAACTATTTCTAATCAGTCATTAGCCTCCCCTTACTTGTCCTGAAACTCTGATTATTGCTTAATTTAAGCACAAACTACTATGCAGGCAGAACATTGCCTATCTCTGTCCTTTAAACATAATGAGCACAGATTTCAGCGAATTTAATCAGTTGTTTACATACAAGTTAGTTCTTGGCAATAATGGAAATTGTGTCCTTCACTTTTATAAAAATGTAAGCATAGTATCCTAAGTGGCCAGATCATATTGGTTATTTCCTCCATGAATCAACATCATTATATTTAAGATTAAATATTTTTAAAGTTACAAATTGGATAACATTTTATTTTAACTTTCTGCCATGTTACTCTCTATTTTGTTTTCTCTCGAAGCACAAATTTGATTAGTTCTTGAAATAGGTAGTAGCAATTATCTAATGACAATGTGACCCATGTTTCTTCAGGCAATTTGATACCATATGATTTCAGAAATACCTTGGGTTCCTAAATTAGTAACAGAAAATGTATCATGGATTTTTCCAGAGTTTTGTTTTATAAATATTTACTGCAGCACAAAACTTTGTTATACTTCTTGAGTCTACTTGATAATCTCCTGATTAGACCATCCCATGCTTGGAGAAGCCAAAGAACATTTGTGGAGCCTGACAAAGGCAAATAGACTGTGTATTTCTTTCAAAATGCTATTTTTTTCAATAGCTTGTGGGTTTTTTTTCTGATAAAATAAACGATTTAGACTAACAAGGCACTCATTGATCTTTGACCTTTTCAGCCACATCAAAAGCATCTTAAAAGCCAATTAGTGGTAATACAGAGGAAAGGTCATTTTATTATAGCACTCAACATTGGAACCATAATATTTTACATAGCTTCACATTATCCCATGGCTTTCATTAGAAAAATAGAAAGAAAAACACTTCAGTCATAAAGTAGGTAGATATTCTGCATGCACAAATGGTGTTACGCTTCCTCATTTGGATACCGTAATTTTTTAGCACGGCCGAGGCACAACGATCTCTGGGAAACGCTCTCTTGATTATCTCTTTTGATGTAGAACGGGGACAACCCTGATACATGATGTCTATGGATAATCCCCAAGCCTCATTTTAGACACTGGCTTTAATTACTTTCTCACAATAACCCTTCACCAGAGGATTTCAGAAGAAGAAATACATATAAGATGAAACATTAGCTTTTATTCTCTGTCCTCCTTTTCTTCTTTGAGAGTGTGGATCTGTAGGCAGCATAACACAGAGGAAAGGAAAATCGAGGACTCTGATGACTTCAGAATCAAGCCCTCAGAAATTAAAATAATTATTTGATTATTCAATATGTTTGTAATTAAATTTCTAAAATTGGGTGTTTCAAGAAGCATTCATTCATTTGTTTTTCTGACTTGATTTGAGGATCTGCAATCTGCAAGGCCCTGGGCTAGATATACTTTGAATATATAGTAATAGAAAATACATCATTACAACCCTTAGAAAATTATAGTTTACCAGAGGATATTCCTACCTGGTCAATCCTTTGCTATGTTGTGCTGGGGCATGATATCTTTCTGTCAGTTTAATAAGAAATGGTAGAAATCATTTAGATTTGGGTAGCAGGTATTGTCCTATGACACAGAGAACCAATTCATCTTATTTAAAAATGAGAGTATCAGAGTTTTCTCTAAACAAGACATTATCTTTGTATATAGGACAGAAAAGAAAACAAGTATACAAAAAGGAGACAAACAAACCCTAGACCAAAAACCTAAATATATCCTAAAATAAAGCATAATGCCATAATGCTGTAATGTAAAAAGCATGTGGAGCTGGTGGAATAAAGTCTCCAAGGTCACTTGTAACATACAAGTATCGGGTATTGAAAAACTGTATTAGACTTTGATTTTCTGAGCAAGAATTTCCAGTCTTTTCCTGAAAGCTTTTCCTTTAAAGTACAAGCAGACCACATTCATCAAAACCAGATGCTAATGTCTCTCTGCTCAGTTTCAGTTATCAATATCAAGTTTGAAAGATCCAAAACATTTTTGTAAAAATGGACTATGCCTGTGATCAGGCCATATTCACCAGGGTTGACATGAGCCATCCATAAATGCCTTTGAAACAAAAAAAAAAAAATCAAGGTCATCAAACCATGTTTTTCTCTTTAATTTTTTTGAGTCAAAAAATTAGTTGTTCAAGAAATTTCACATACAAGTGCAGCATGCACGCACACACACACACACACACATTTGCACACACATATTTTAGTTAAGGTCTGCTAAACATTAGGTCAGGAGAGAAGCCAAACTTCCTGATTTGGTTCCTTTGAAAACTGCTGACACTGAACGAATCAGCCCTTCAAACTCTGGTTGGCTCTGTTGGCCACAGCGTGTCCATATGATGGTTTGTGCAGTCAACAATCAAGATCACTGGTGTTGCCACTCCCACAGTCCTGAGTGGATGGGGCAAACCACGAGTTAGAGCGCCACAGCTAGTACCAATGCGTTGGTAGAGATGGGATCATGTTGTATGGTAATATCTTCAAAAGAATATTGAAGTCCTTGAGCTGCTTTGATGTCCTTCTCTCAGGCATCCGAAAGTCTAACCATATACAATTTCCTCCAGCTATATTTGAATATTCTACATAAAAGTCTTTCCTTTACTCTTAGAGAGTAAGACTAATGGCAATGGTATCTTGGACAAAATTTCATAGTTTTTTAAAAGGCATTTGGACACTTGATTTAAGGCTTTTAAAATTTACTTCAGCTATAGAATTTCAAAGAGACAAGTAATCAAATTTAGAAAATACATGAATTCGCTTGCATAGAAATTATCAAAAATACCAACTAGGTGCTAATATTCTGGTATAACATAGGAGAGCAGGTAGTATAATTTAGTGCTACATGTATATTAAATGTGAGCATCTATATTAAAAGTGATCTAAACACTATTTAGAATTTTAACCTTAGAGAAGATAAGTGCTGTATTAGACGTTAAGTATGCAACGGTAAACCAATCAGGAGCTCTGTCTTCATAGAGCTTACAGCCACTAAACAAGCACAAAAGTAATAAACACAAAAATAAACAAGTAAATAAATAAATGGTAATATGTACAATGAAGAAAATAAACAGGCCACAGAAGCACTTTTTAAATTTTGTAGGTCACAGATGATGTGATGGTTAATTTGATGTGTCAGTTTGACTGGGCCGTGGGGTCTCTAGATATTTGGTTAAAAAATTATTCTGGGTGTGTCTGTGAGGGTGCTGCTGGATGAGATTAACATCTGAATTGGTTGGCTAAGGGAATAAAGCAGATTGCTCTCCCTTATGTGGGTGGGCCTCATCCAATCAGTTGAAGGCCTGAATAGAACAAAAAGTTCAAGAAAGAGAAAACTCCTCCTGCCTTCTAGCTGGGACACCAGTTTTTTCTGCCTTCTGACTTGAACTGAAATATCAGCTCTTCCTGGGTCTCAAGTCTGCCAACATTTGCACCAGAACTACATTATTGGCCCTCTTACTTCTCTAGCTTGCTACCTGCAGATCCTGGGATTGGTCAGTCTCCATAATCACATGAGCCAATTCTTTATAATGAATCTCTCTCTCTCTCTACCTCTCTCTCTCTCTCCCTCCCTCCATCTATATAGTATATATATTTGTAATATATACATAATATGTATAAATACACACAACCTGTTGGTTCTGCTTCTCTGCAGAACCTTAAGTAATATAGATGATATCTCTTAGGAAGTCTCACTTAATCTGAGATGCGGAAGCTAAATAGAAATGAACAAAGTGAAGAAAGTGCAAAGCATTTGTAAAATTCTTGAATTGAAAATAGCCCTAAGTGGCTGAAATTTAGTGAAAAACTCTATGTTATGAATTTTGTTTTTGTAAGTGTAATTATGAAAGGTTTTTGAGCAGGGCCATGACATGTGCTTATATTTTAAAATATATATTACCCTTAAAACATTTTATATTTTTAAAATCAGTTCACTGGAACGAGTGATGGGAGCACAGAGTAAAAGTGCAAGTGAGATAAGACAGGAAGGGGGTAGCAGCAGAGATGGAGTAAATAAAGTGTAGACAGGTTTTGGAGGTAAAGTCATCAAAACTAGCTTATGGTTGAGGAAGACAAGGGAGAAGGAGGCCGTGTGAAAGATAACTTTCATGTTGATTGCATGAGCAGGTGGGTTGAAACAATTGGACGAAAAGCAGATTTGTGGAGGAATAACAATAATGAATTTGGGGCATTCTTTTTTTTTGGGCTGCACCGTGCAGCTTGTGGAATCTCAGTTCCCCAACCAGGGATTGAACCCGGACCATGGCAGTGAAAGCCTGGAATCCTAACCACTAATCCACCAGGGAACTCCCTATTTTCTAAATGTAATCATCCAAATGGTGATTTCCAAAAGAATTGCGTATAGAGATCTGAAGGTCAGGAAAGAGGTCTTAATTGGAGATCTGTCTTTAGGACACATAGACTTATACATGGCATTAAAGGCATGGCAATGGTTGAGATCACCTAGGGAATAAGCCGAGTCAGAGAAAAGAGCCTAGAGCACTGAGCCCAAATTTAAAATTTGGGAAGAGAGTGAACCCACAAACAATACTGAGAAGGGGTCAGTAAGCAACATCAGGAGAGTGTGGTGTCACAGTCAAATGAAGAAAAGATGTTGTAAAGAATAGAGGAGGTAAGGGCCTTCCCTGGTGGCGCAGTGGTTGAGAGTCCGCCTGCCGATGCAGGGGACACGGGTTCGTGCCCTGGTCTGGGAAGATCCCACATGCCGCGGAGCGGCTGGGCCCGTGAGCCATGGCCGCTGAGCCTGCGCGTCCAGAGCCTGTGCTACGCAACGGGAGAGGCCACAACAGTGAGAGGCCCGCGTATCGCAAAAAAAAAAAAAAAAGAATAGAGGAGGTAAGGGCCTTCCCTGGTGGTCCAGTGGTAAGGAATCCGCCTTACAATGCAGGGGACGCGGGTTCGATCTCTGGTCAGGGAAGATCCCACATGCGTGCCACGACTAGAGAGAAGCCCGCTAGCCTCAACTAAGACCCGAAGCAGCCAAAAATAAATAAAAGAGATAAATAATAATAAATCTTAAAAAAAAATAATGGAGGAGGCAAGAGTGTTAAAGTGTTACCAGTTCCTGAGAACCGATAAGAGATTGGCGGAAGGAGATAATCGGAGGTGGGAAAAGAAACCCATAAAGAGAGATCACCATATCTAGTAGAGTGAAAGACTACTCTAGTAAATAGTTCTCTCAAGACTGGTAGGATCATGTCACAGCCAAGGGAACAGATTCAAAGAAAATCCAAACATAGAAGACTTCTATACATAATTTCTGGAATTACCAGCTTTTCGAAAATGGTATTTCAACTCCATATGTACCGTTTCACTGTGAACACTGATGTGCTAGAAATATAGCTTGATAGGTAGTTTTTTCTGTATAGTTAAACTTGAATTGCCTGTAAAGAAGAAAGTGTGCCGAAACTACTAAAAAGTTTCATAGAAAATCTAATTCAAATAAAGTTCTGATCATAAAAGTGTAATTAGGCCTAGAGCTATTCCTCTGCCATTAACAGGTAGAAAACTGGAAAGAATGTATGGAACAATTGTTCACAGACATTGAGATGACGGGATATGTAGACCTGTAATCCTGGAGAGATAGGAAACTAAAAGGTAAGCCCTATGCTAGCCTGCCCCTCTGCCTAGAGGTATGTTCGTATCATGGTGTGAAGAGAGAGATCTC
Organism: Neophocaena asiaeorientalis asiaeorientalis; assembly: GCF_003031525.2. Classification (NCBI taxonomy): domain Eukaryota; kingdom Metazoa; phylum Chordata; class Mammalia; order Artiodactyla; family Phocoenidae; genus Neophocaena; species Neophocaena asiaeorientalis. The sequence continues at coordinate 4,181,432 of NW_020185337.1, read as the reverse complement.
AGAGCACAGGTGTATTACTGACTTGAGGAGACAGAGAAGTTCAGAGAGCCTGAGGCAACTGGAATTCGAGAAGCAGAGAATGGGAAGGGAGGGAGAAACCCGTGGAAGAGCTTACGAACACCCCTTAGGCGTCCGCTTAAGCCTTTGGCTGAATATGAAGCCATACGTACATAGTGTGAAACTCAGTGGGTCTGAGCAAAGAAAGCGCAAGGGATTTGTAAGCGGAATAATTCCCAGACTGGGAGACAGTCACGTACAAATATCCACGGTGGAGAGATTTCTTTAACGCTTGAGAAATTCAGTAGAGATTTCAGAAATGTCATGACTAAGTAGAAAGCCTAAACTAGCACTAGAGTAGCCTTCATTAAGCTTAATAACGGGCCTGGAAAAGATCGAGATGATCTGCAAGTAACTAAACTGCTTGCCAGTGTGTGTGTGTGTGTGTGTGTGTGTGTGTGTGTGTGTGTATTTAATGGGATTGAACTAAAAGGAGAAGACTAGCATAAGCCTAAAGAATTATTATCTAACTGGAAGTAGAAACAGTTCCTTTTACCTTTACCTTCAATTTTATATTAGACTTATTTTTGATGCAGTGTCTTATGGCTGGCAACTTATAAGGAAGGGACATAAAAATAGTTAAATAATTAATATTTAATGCACATATCCAAGGAAAGTAAAATTAGAAAAGTAATTTTCTTTAGAACAGTTTGTGACATTGTGGATTAATTTATATGAGCCTTATTTGGAATGCCTCCTTTCAGAAGCTGAAAATTCCAGATGTTCACATTGCAACCTCCAACGCTTAGCTCGTTCATTTATTCATTCAGCAAACATGTGTTCATTACCTACCATGTGCTAGGCCCTGTACTAGACTGAGGTTACAAGGATGGAGAAGACAAAGACCCCACTGCAGCATTTCTAAACACTGGTTTTGAGAGATTATCAGTGGGGTGAATCGCACTTTTGTTAGTAAAGCACTGAAGCATATAAATTATATTATTTTAAGGAGCTGCCTGTTAGAAACGTATACTGTTTTAGGTAGGACAGAATAAGGTGAAGTAACAGCCCTTGGACATAATTCTAGATGTGCCCATAAAATGTCACACATGTGAATGTGTCTGTCATGTATTTAGCCCCAGAAATAAAACGAAGAGCTCGTGTGGGAGAGGAAGATGCATATGTGAATAAACTGTTATGGACAGGATGACACAGTACAGTAGCATCCAGGTGAGAAAGCCATAGCAAAGGCTTTGTACGGAAGATCATTCTTGACGTAGGAGGCAAATGGGTGTTTGCTCTCTGGACAAGACATCAATGAAGGAGAGGGTGTTTGGCACAGATGTGAATATGGGACGGGGTAATGGAGCAGGGGAAGGAGACACAGTGGCAGCAAGATCAGAGAGACTGACTGAGGCTGGATCGGAGCATTCCCATGCCATGCCATACTGAATTTGGACTTATTTTTGTAAATGATAGGAAAATTACCGAACCATTCTGAGCAGGCAAATACTGGTGAGAATTAGAATTACATTTTGCAAAGGTTTCTCTGGAGGTGTTTTGCACAGTGAATGAAGGCATGGAGACAACTAAGGCCCAGCTTAAAAAAAAACAACAGTACTGTAATAAAACTGTTAAGAGACAGCAAGGACCTAAGGCCATCTCAGTGGTAAGGAAGGAGGGGACTGACTATTGATCATTAAGACAGAACAGACTTGTGATTGCCAAGAGATAGAGGGGTGGGTGAAGGTAAAGTGGGAGTCTGGAGTTAGTAGATGCAAGCTATTACATTTAGAATGGATGGACAAGGTCCTACTGTATAGGACAGGGAACTATATCCAATGTCCTGGGATAAACCATAATGGAAAACAATATTAAAAAGAATGTATATATATATATATATATATGTATATGTATAACTGAGTCACTTTTCTGTACAGCAGAAATTAACACCACACTGTAAATCAACTATACTTCAATTAAAAAAAAGAAAAAAAAAAGACTTGGTCCTGTTGGAATGTGACTGGTGACAGAAGAGCAGTTGGCCGGAGTGACTCAGCTTTTGGACCTGGGGCATTTAACTGGGTGAAGAGTGGTCTCGTTAAACACAATATGCAATAGGCCAACACGTTTCTAGTGATTTCAGAAACCAGCGAGGCTAGCAGACGGTGATACTTGCTTCTCATTGAAGTAGAACACGGAAGAGGTAGTTCTCTGGGATATCCAAGAAGAGTGTTTCACAGGTATCTTGCATCCTTGGTTCTAGCTACTGGCTGAGCAAGTGTCTCATAGACACATACATTAATGCTGAGGGACCAGCTCAGATCCTGGGCTAACAATCTTCTTTCTCCTGTGGCTGAAAAAAGATTGATACTGTGAACCAGAATTCAGTGGATAGTCTACCCAAGGTACTCAAAAAGTTATTTTAAGTTCTTATTATTCTGGGACTACCTACCACATGTTCTTAAGCAAGTCTCTGAACCTCGCTTTTCCGTGAGAATGCTGAACTAGATGGTTCCTGCATTCCCTGTCTGGCTCTTTTAAAAAAATTCATACTGTGTTGGGCAACAAAAAGAGACCTCATTATTGAATAAGTGCTAGAAGAGTGAGTGGGTGTGCCTATGTGAATAAAGTGGGTACTCCATTTCTTCCAAAATGTGATAGGGGGGTTTGTCAGTTGAAGACTGCCTTTTTATGGCTATCACATCCACCATTCTCCCAGCAAATTTTTAAATTTTATTTTTTATTGAAGAATAGTTTATTTACATTGTTGTATTAGTTTCTGGTGTACAGCAAAGTGATATATATATATGTGTGTGTTTGTGTGTATATATATATATATATATTCTTTTTCAGTTTCTTTTCCATTATAGTTATTACAAGATATTTAATATAGTTCCCTGTGCTCTACAGTAGGTCCTTGTTGTTTATTTTATATATAGTGTGGCAGGCGGACTCTCAACCACTGCGCCACCATGGAAGCCCAGTGGTGTGTATCTTTAATCCCAAGCTCCTAATTTATCTCTCCTCATCCCTCTTTCCCCTTTGGTAACCATAAGTTTGTCTCTATATCTGTGAGTCTATTTTTGTTTTGTAAACAAGTTCATTTGTATCGTTTTTTTAGATTCCACATATAAGCAATATCACATGATATTTGTCTTTCTCTGTCTGACTTACTTCACTTAGTGTGATACTCTCTAGCTGCATCCATGTTGCTGCATCATCCAGCATTTTAACCCAAGGATAGTTCTTACTTTTGGGAACTGTTACCTCCAGAGCGTCAAACATCAAATTTACCGATAAGATAGTCCAAAAGCAGAAATCAAATAGTCAAGGGTACCTATTTACTACTCATTCGTTCCATAAAATAAAAATAAAACATCTTTTCCTTTCCTAAATCTAATTTGGGGTTTGCCAAAAAGCTCAGAATCAATCTACCCTTTCTTATGAAAAGGACCAGGCAAAACCCTGAAGAGAGTTTGAACATTTGGCAATGTTGTTCTGGACTTTTTTAAGGTTATCTTCACAGAAGCAATGTGGGTTAAGGGAAAATAGTGTGTGATTTTTTTTTTTTTTTTAATGTTAACACTCAAGGGAATGACTTTGGCATTGCTGCCTCTAGGACCATCAAGATATCATTTCCCTTCTCCTGTTCATACAGTTGTATATACAAGAAAACCAGGGCTTCATTTATGGTTTTGCTTCTTCTCCCCTTGGGACTTGCCAGTGTTCTCAATTTAAATCTAAGGCCTAAGTACAATGGGCTGACTTTGACTTAACTATAAAGTCACATATTTGCAAATATATAAGAAAAATGTTGAACGGATTCTGACAGCCCACAAACTATTCAGTTTCAGTTGATAGCTCTACTTTATTCAAATCCATTGCATGTTTTAAATTCTTAATATGCATGTTTGTGAATGGGAATTGAAGAATTTGTGGCAACATTAAACATATGGGAATTCTGTATAACTCTGAATTAGCCTTTTTTGATGTTATGAGTCTTACTTGGTGTTATTTTCACGCGGATAAGTTAGGTCTGCTATTGGTATAAACTCCTGAATGCTGAATTTAGCAGTGGGTTTGTAAGTAACAAAATTCCAACTCACTTTCATTCTCCACTGATGGTCTATCTGCAAGGTGGTTAGGGACCATATTTCTGTTGGGTTTTGGCTTTCCAAATATGTTGGCAGTTCTTGGCCTCCACTCAGATTCTGGCTGGTATGGAATTTGTTTTTCTTTGAAGGTTACTCCAAGGCTTGAGTAGAATGATTTGTATCTGGGTCTGTTTCGCTTCTCAGGTGGTATCATACTCCCTTGCAGAGACTTTGCCAGGAATAACCTCTGTTGGAAGGAAAGGAGAAGGGAGGCAGGGAAAGAGGGAGAAGGGGGGGAAACAGAGCCTATCAGACCGCTTTTGTATTTCAAATTTTGGAAAAGAAAGCAGGACCTACTGTGGAATTCACTTAAATAAATATTCCATTGCCTAGATAATCATACTCAAGTGTTTTGGTACAAGATGAGAAAGATATAGCTTAATGTTATTCATAGATGGCTACAAGTGCAATTATTAGCTCACAATGTGATCTGATGCATAAAATGAAGGCTATATTAGGCTGCACTGATGGAAACACAGTGCCTGAATCACAGAGTGCAGCGGTCCATCTGGATGCTACTGCTTTCACACTGCTTTGAGGGACTGCATTTAATCCAGCTACCACAATCTAAAGAGGATCACGACAAATTAGAACGTACCTGAAAATGGCCACCGAGTAGCCCTAGCACAGAAGACATGATTTTTGAGAAAGGGTGATAGAAAGTCAACATATTTATCTCAGACTCAAGAAGGATTCGATGGCATTTCTGAAAGTGTTTTTGATTGATACCTGAGTCAGAATCACTTCAGGTGCTCTTTTAAAACTTGGATTTCTTGGTTCTACCTGTGAATATTGTGGGCCAGTTGGGGGTGGGCAGATATACTTCTTAAAGAAGTTTCCAGATAATGTTTTTGCACACAAGCATTTGCAAGCTATTGGAATAGAGAAGCTGAGAGCAATCTTCCAGGGACTGATGGGCTATCATACTGTAGACCCAGTGGGTAAGCCATGTGCTTAGGTCCAAGTATGGAGCTAAAGCCACACGGAGACAGATTTCAGTACAATTAACCCCTTGAAATCATGAACACTTTTTCATCAGAGACGGTTTTACTTTCTTCTGTATACCCTCATTTCTTACCAAAGTGAATTAACTTCATGGATGCTAATTAAATATTGTGGAATGGATGGATGGAGTAACTCTTTGATTAGGGTGACCGTATATTCGGGTTCCATAGGGCTGTTCTTGGTTTACACCTGGTAAGCCAGTGTCCTTTCCAGTTTAGTATTTGTCCTGAATTTCTCTTTTTTTTTTTTTTTTTGAATTTCTCATTTTTAAGCAAAATATTATTATTATTACTAGTGGCATTGAAATAAGACAGGATAGGTTTAGCTTGTGTCCACTTTGTACTTCCATGTACTTCTGCCATGGTCTCCACCACTGCTTGTGGGGTGAATGTAAGAGAACAGAGCTGTCACTTTTCACATTTGGTGAAATCTGAAAGGTGACCAACAGTGACGCCCTCTCTTTTCCCTGTCCTTTCCAGCTGTAACATAATTAACACTTCCCTTTATAGAACAGTGGGCAGAAAGCTCACTGATAAAATGAGTACCTTGGGACCCAAACAGCTGAGGGCAGCTAATGTGATCCAGCCTTAGATGTTAAAGAGGTAAGCAGTAGATGCCGCTCTCCTTGCAGGCTGCTTGGTGTACCAATCGGCTATGCCTTTACCCATGCGTCGTTGGCAAGGGACACAAAGCTGCCAGGCCACCAGTTAGCAAGGCCAGAGGACAGTGTGGAAAATTATAAGCTAGGTGTGCATAGGTATGTGCAGGAAACAAAAGGCGAGCCATTCTGGGCTTCCCTGGTGGCGCAGTGGTTGAGAGTCTGCTTGCTGATGCAGGGGACACGGGTTCGTGCCCCGGTCCGGGAAGATCCCACATGCCGCAGAGCGGCTGGGCCCATAAGCCACGGCCGCTGCGCCTGCGCGTCCGGAGCCTGTGCTCCGCAACGGGAGAGGCCACAACAGTGAGAGGCCTGCGTACCGCAAAAAAAAAAAGGTTGTGGTAAAGCCTGTTGAATAAAAGAAATCCATTTGACATGGTGCGTGAAACTTTTCTCTTTGCTGCCATCAACAACCCAGTACTAGAAATATCAAGCCTCTAAAGAAGTACTTTGTAAATTACCTAAATATCCTTAATAGCAGGGGACTTTTTATAAGGAATGCCTCTCAATTTTCGTTACAGCCTTTTCAGTCAATTAAAATCATTAATCAAAGTATTCAACAAATGAAAGTTTTAGAAAAGCTTGTGAAGCTTTAAGGAAATTGCAATAATTGAACAAAGCTTGCAAACCAGAGACATTGAAATTGATCCCTATAGAAGCAAAGGAGCAACTGAACAAGTTAAGCCAAGATTTCATTTTGAAATATCTCATATTGTGAGAAGAATCATTTGACCAAGCCCCTACTTGCATTGGATAAATTTCTATTCTAAATGAGAAGAGAATAAAATTGAGAAGGCTTACTATTTTACAGCATCTAAATTTGGTGAAACATTTAAAAGAGTCATAAGTAGAACTTAGATATATGAAAGAAAAATACCGTGAATGGAGGCAAAAACATAGCACCTGTGAAAATATTTACACATTTCAGTACAGAAAAGAATTGGAATTGAGAATTTCCTTTGGTAGAATTTGCTCTGAGCTTACCAGGCAATTCAGCATGTACATGTATTTATTTCCCAATTATAAAAATCATGGTATACAGAGAAGAGTCAATAGATAACGTCAATAATTTCGAATGCATTCACACTAAAATGTAACTTTGAGGGAGACTGAAGACAATTTTGTTTTTAAAGTTTTAAATATTAAGACCAATGTTGAAAATAATATTTGGAAAATAATGCTCCTCAGAAAGTTTCCAGTGACACATTTTTAGAGATAGATACAGCTAGGAAACTAATGCAGGAATGCATACAAAAAAGGATTATTTGGACTATGTGACTTTTTAAAAATTAATTTATTTTATTTATTTATTTTTGGCTGTGTTGGGTCTTGATAGTTGTGCATGGGCTTTCTCTAGTTGTGGCAAGTGGAGGCTACTCTTCGCTGTGGTGCATGGGGTTCTCATTGCGGTGGCCTCTCTCATTGCGGAGCACGGGCTCTAGGCGTGCAGGTTTCAGAAGTTGTGGCACACGGGCTTAGTAATTGTGGCTCACAGGCTCTAGCGAGCAGGCTCAGTAGTTGTGGCTCACGGGCTTAGTTGCTCCGTGGCATGTGGGATCTTCCCAGACCAGGGCTCGAACTCATGAACCCTGCATTGGCAGGCAGATTCTTAACCACTGCACCACCAGGGAAGCCCAGACTATGTGATTTTTAAAAATAATAATATAATGGCACATTTTAAATAGTGCTTTAATTTACTTCGATGTCTTGGGTTTTGTTTTTAAGCAAAATATTTTTCCAAATAGTTTTTGAATACGACTATTTTTAGGGTTCCCCAATATACTAAGACCAATTTGTCAATCAATAAACATTTCAAAAATTATATAATTTAGTTAGTTTTAGTGCCTCTCTCCTTATACTTTCAAATGTGTCGCAGTTTTGCTGAAGAATCGTGTGGTCATCCTATTTTTAGTGGTTAATGAGAGTGGGATTAGGCTGAAACAGAAAGCAGTAGGCATCTTGTCCCAAGAAATTGTAAGGAACAGGATACAATGATCTGGATGAGGGACGACACATCTGAATCAGGAGAGAAGCTGGTCTAGATCACTGGATTTCAATCTTCCATATCCTGCCTGTACAATCGTTTTATTTTTGAGGATATTTGTGCAGGTGAGAAAACCAAAATTATCTTTCAAAAAATTTTACTCATCAAGTGAGAAAATGGAAGGAAAGAAGGAAGAGAGAGAAGGAAGGAAGGAAAAGAGAGGGAGAGAGCGAGAGGGAGAGAGCAAGAGGGTAAAGAGGAAGGACGAGAGGATCTAAACACCAAGATGGCCACTTCTTGTTACCCATCATGCCGAAGCGTTTCCGTCTTCTTGAATCAGACCTAGTTTTCATGAGTGAGCTCCTTTACAGCTTGTCTGTTTTTATGTAATGACCCTTATGCCAGGAAATGGGCAGGGGCCCAAGCACAATAACCTCTAGAACATAGTCAAGACATATGCTGGTGGGTAGGGAGAAAGGCAGAATGGGAGAGGCACTCGTGGTCCAGGTCACTGCAGCCAAATCAGCAGGGATGGGTACTCTGTGGACAGGCACCACCAGCTTTAGTATCCCACAGTCTCCATGGAGTGAAGGAGAGACTTTCTTGGTAGTTGTTAGGAAAACTGCAGACCAAACTGTCTCTGCATCTCACCAGTAACATGCACACTGCTGGATGAAGATCCCTGACCTGCAGAGACCTCTTCCAACTCTGCAATGCTGCCATAGCTACTACAGTGTGAGAGTTAAGAGTGGAGTATGTGAAGCCAGACAGACTTTGAACCCAAGCGTGGCCCCTCACCTTATAGCCTAGGTGATCCTGAGTAATTTCCTGAACATGTCTAAGCCCGTGTCTTCATTTGTAAAGTGGAGCTATTTCTTACTTCATTATGCTTGGGGAAGGATTAAATAAAATAATGTATGACTGATGCTTACTGTCTGATAATACTGAGTGAGCACACAGTAAATTGCAGTTATTAAGATGTAATATTAACATTATTACTGTTATTAACTTGATTATTATTATTATTGTGACGAGGTGGCATTCTGGTTTTCCCCTCTTCCCGTTAGAAATTCAATACTACATTTATGGCTTCCTTCATTGACTCAACTAATTTTTATTAAATTCCTACCATCTGCAGGGGTCTGAGATGATTGGGATGGAAACGTGAGTAAGACACATGGCAAGAGCTCATGTCTGTGATACTACATAGAGAATCTTAAAGATGCTACCAGAAAACTACTAGAGCTGATCAATGAATTTGGTAAAGTAGCAGGACATAAAATTCATGCACAGAAGTCTCTTGCATTCCTATACACTAATGATGAAAAATCCGAAAGTGAAATTAAGAAAATACTCCCATTTACCATTGCAACAAAAAGGATAAAATACCTAGGAATTTACAGTGGAGAAAGGACAGCCTCTTCAATAAGTGGTGCTGGGAAAACTGGACAGCTACATATAAAACAATGAAATTAGAACACTCCCTAACACCATACACAAAAAATAAACTCAAAATGGATTAAAGACCTAAATGTAAGGCCAGACACTATAAAACTCTTAGAGGAAAACATAGGAAGAACATTCTATTATGTAAATCACAGCAAGATTGTTTTTGAAAGGTTGTTTTTGACCCACCTCCTAGAGGAATGGAAATACAAACAAAAATAAACAAATGGGAGCTAATGAAACTTAAAACCTTTTGCACAGCAAAGGAAACCATAAACAAGATGAAAAGACAACCCTCAGAATGGGAGAAAATATTTGCAAACAAAGCAACTGACAAAGGATTAATCTCCAAAATTTACAAGCAGCTCATGCAGCTCAATATCAAGAAAACAAACAACCCAATCCAAAAGTGGGCAGAAGACCTAAATAGACATTTCTCCAAAGAAGATATACAGATGGCTAACAAACACATGAAAGAATGGTCAACATCATTAATCATTAGAGAAATGCAAATCAAAACTACAATCAGATATCATCTCACACCAGTCAGAATGGCCATCATCAAAAAATCTACAAACAATAAATGCTGGAGAGGGTGTGGAGAAAAGGGAACCCTCTTGCACTGTTGGTGGGAATGTAAATTGATAAAGCCACTACGGAGAACAGTATGGAGGTTCCTTAAAAAACTAAAAATAGAACTACCATACGACCCAGCAATCCCATTACTGGGCATATACCCTGAGAAAACCATAATTCAAAAAGAGTCATGTACCACAATGTTCGTTGCAGCTCTATTTACAATAGCCAGGACATGGAAGCAACCTAAGTGTCCATTGACAGATGAATGGATGAAGAAGATGTGGCACATATATAAAATGGAATATTACTCAGCTATAAAAAGAAATGAAATTGAGTTATTTGTAGTGAGGTAGATGGACCTAGAGCCTGTCATACAGAGTGAAGTAAGTCAGAAAGAGAAAAACAAATACCGTATGCTAACACGATATATATGGAATCTAAAAAACAAAACAAACAAAAGGTCATGAAGAACCTAGGGGCAAGACGGGAATAAAGACACAGACCTACTAGAGAATGGACTTGAGGACATGGGGAGGGGGAAGGGTACGCTGGGACAAAGTGAGAGAGTGGCATGGACATATATACACTACCAAACGTAAAATAGATAGCTAGTGGGAAGCAATCGCATAGCACAGGGTGATCAGCTCGGTGCTTTGTGACCAGCTAGAAGGGTGGGATAGGGAGGGTGGGAGGGAGGGAGATGCAAGAGGGAAGAGATATGGGAACATATGTATATGTATAACTGATTCACTTTGTTATAAAGCAGAAAAGAGCTCATGTCAGGGTGGGGAAACTAGACTTTTTGCCTCTTTGGGGACAGTCTTTATTCAGAAGTGATGTAACAATCTCTATTGCCTATGCTTTGATATATAACTAAATACAAGGAAGAGTTGTTTTGTGTTCCTTGGGGCAGCTCACCATCTGGACTTGTAAGCTGCTTCCTTTTTGAGATGATGTACGTACACGTGTGTGTGTTTTCTCTATGTGGGTTAATTGGCCCTTATGACAGATTACAAAGATAAGGCAGTATCGTGCCAAAATTGTCTTAGCTGGGAGCGTGGTGGCCATGGCAGTGTATGATTTCAGGCGAGTGGGACTTCACTTAGGTTTCGCTCTGTCTTGTCTCTCCCATGCTGAGCCGGCTGCAGGTCCCTGAGAAGGCAAGGCTATTTGTGCCTCCATATCGAGCTCGTTTTAAGTAGATCCCTTTGCTGTGAACAACCATCCCTCCCTTACCACCTGCAGAGCACCGCTCTTCTCACAGCTCAGCTCCTGTGTGATCTCTATGCAGCCCTGCTGATACACTGGTCCTGTAATAGTGTGGACCACACTTCCCTTTGTCCCCACTATACTCTCTATAAACTTCTGTAATTATACAGAGAATACCTTTTTTTTGGCCTTCACTGATACATGTCTGTATCTTTCTGCTAAACATAAGTTCCTTAAGGACAGAAACTATTTCTTATTGATCTTGTATCTCAAGCACACAACACAATGCCTAGAACATAAATGGGAATCTAATAAAAACTTTCTGAATAGATGGGTGAATGAATGAATAAAGGAATGAATAGGAGTGATGATTAGAATAGTACGATATGTAGGATTAATTATTCTACTCTGAAACTTTTCCTGCATTATCAACCAAGCCTCCAGGAATGAGTTCTCCTTCCAATGCTTTCTCTTTCATAATCTTGATTCTCTTAGAGTCTTAGACTCTCACAAGAACTGTCTATCCCCTATTTACTCTTACTTACCAAATTTTGAACATTCAACGGAATGTTTCTGAAACTAAATACCATCCTCCCCCTTTTGACAACTGCTGCCAGAGATTCTCACTCACCTACAAACCGTATAGATTTGTCATCACTTTCAATTCCCTAAAAGCCCCAACTTTCTTTCTCCATCACTTCCAAACCTGATGACAATTCTGATTCTCTTTTCCTCCCTCTAACCCTCCAAGAGCACAACCTTCCACCTGCCTCGACCCCATCTCTTCTCAGTTACTGATAACCTTGGCCTCAAACTCACTCCTCCTCTTACGCTCATCATTAATCTATTTCCACCCCCGCCCCCTCCCCCAGGATCATTCTCAGCTTTGTTCAAGCATGTTGGCTTTTGCTTTTCACAGTCTTCACCGAATTCCATCTGCCCTTTCATCCGCCACCCCACACAAGTTCTTCTGTTATTAACCTCCTATCCCTGTCTTCCTCTGCGGGCTCTTTTCAGGCCACTTTTAGACACATATAGGTCTCCTTTATCTTCACAAAGTTATCACTGGATTCCACACACTTATCTAACTGCCACTCCAGGTTCTCCTACTGTTCCTCAGATCAAAACCCATGGGGCAGTTCTCTAATTCCTTCCAATCTCAGACTTGTTTGAAGTAGTCCCAAGAAATGTAACAAGTCAGCTTTTGAGTCAAACCCAAGGTCAGCTAATTCTTTCTCGATCCTGATGATTGGTCCTGCCCACTCTTCTCTCCTCAGCTTCAGACAGCTGGCCCTGACCCCTTTTTCCAGATTGTGTTTGTTCGCTTCCTGTCTCTAATTGGTCATTGATTCAACACCATCTTTCTGGTCCCATTATGTCCAAACAACATTCATAAGCAGTACCATAAGTGTTGGGAAATATTCAATTTGATATAAAAGGTATTGGGGCACCTAGTGCGATGCCTGGCAAATAACCGTTCTTTATATATCAGTTCTATACATTTACCCTTTCTCTGCCCACGATACCACCACGAGGTCTTTCATTTCACAGGCAGAAGCTGAGGACTGAGAGATGGATTCAGCTTTCCTAACATTCACGGTGAATCAGTGACTACATCCGAAGCAGGTACCAGGTCTCCCATCACCAGACACAGGCACAGTATTCGTCCCTTTCACTTCTCTACTTCGAAACCACATTTTACACCATGAAATTTCATTTCCCCAAACTCCAAACTCCAAAGAGACTTCCAGATTTAATAATCATCTGAAACACAGAGATTATTAACCATAGAGAAAGACTGGCAAATGTGTCCCAATTTAAAACAAACTTATCGGTGCCAAGACAGAATGTCTTTGAAAAATAGAAAAGAAAAGAATGAATTCTTTACATTGCAAGAGGATACTCATTTTACAAAGGGAGAACCACTGAAAGTACCTCTAAAGTGTGCAGTACCCTGTTACTTAAAATAGCTTATTTAAATTATATAGTTATATACATATATTGCATAAATGTCTGTGGTTTAAAGTAGCATTTAATCTTCAAAGTTTAATTTACATAAAAACTTTGAAAGCCACCAAATGAACTGTGCAATGTGTATAGTGACACTCCTGTAAGTGGGCGCTGAGTGCTCAGCTATGGATGGGTGCACTGACACGAAGACAGCATGAGGAGTTTGTGAATCTCATTACAATACTACCAGACAGTTCTGCCACTGACTAGCTTGGCAGCCTTGGGAAAGCTCCTTAACCGCTACTGAACTATGGCTGATACATCTACAAAATGGCGATAATACCTAGGATTAAAAATAATGTTTATCCAGTGTCTAATGCAATGCTTGGCACGTAATGGAGCTATTTGCCTCTGTTTCCCCTCCTCTAGCCTCTTTGTGAGATTCTCGGGTTACAACCCATGAAAACCATCTTCCTCCAATCTGTAGTATTAAAACCCATAAACAGACTTTAAAGTTTCTCTTTAGGAAATCACATTTCTCCTCTTTTACTTGTTTGTAATAGGAAAATATAAATCAAAGGAGACAGCCTCAATGCCCAACTAAAAGGAACTGGTTAACTACATTATGATACATCTATTTAATGTGATACTATCCATCCTAAATAATGTTAATGTGTATTTGAATTTGTTAATATGAAGAGCAGTTTATAATATATTATTAATTGAAAATGACAAGTCAAGACAGTACATATAGTCTGATACCATTTAAAGAAGTCTCATGCACAGAAACACACACGTACTTATACACTTATGTACATGTTTTATAAGTACAAACCTGTATCATTACTGGATTCCTTATAGCTGGACATTAAGAATGTTTAAAATTTTTTCTTCCTATTATAAACAATCAAAAGAACACAGGCTTGATTTCCTAAAGAAAAGCTTTAACACGTTATGGAGATTAGACATTAAAATGTTAACTAACAATCAGTATCTCAGTGTAATGAGATTATAGTTAATTTTTTAAAATGTAACCTACATTATGTACTTTCTCAAAAAATAAATATATATTACTTGCTTAATAAAAAGTAATTAAACTGGACAAAAACAAGCAAACCATATATTCATTGTACCACATCAGATACCCTGGTGAGTCAACACACCACCTGCACATCCCTCACCGACAGTTGACAGGCTATCGTGAAAAATACAGCAGTTCCTACTTTGAAATGTACATAGCAAACATCTTCTATTGACATTAATCAATTCATCAACTGTCTTTCTGTTTACACAAATTCTAAATGTGACCAGTAGTTTATTTTTTTTTTTTTTTTTTTTTTTTTTTTTTTTTTAACCCGCGTCCCCTGCATCGGCAGGCGGACTCTCAACCACTGCGCCACCAGGGAAGCCCTGACCAGTAGTTTAAATGCCACTTCATGGCATCATCACTAGGGTCACTGTACTAGTATGGTTGTAGCTTGAATTCCTGGGGAAAAATGTGCACAGATTCAAACAAACTTGAAAAATCCAAACAGAGTCTTTTATTAGTGACCCCTAATGACCCACAATCAAGGCTAAACATCTTGGCTAAACAATTATCTTTGGGAATTGAAATGTAAACAGAAAGAAAATTTGCTGCTTGCCCTTACCCTATGTGGCTATTCCTCTCTGGCAATAACACATCACATCCCATCAAAGTTAAAAAGTTCCTGGTACAATTTTAAAAGTTTTCACTTTCTCATTTAGAAAGCAAAATGGATATAATTATATATCTATATGTACCCCAATAAATTGCTTTTTCCTAAACAAAACCTGGTATAAAACTATACAGAAAACAGCAGACTTTGTTCTTACAACTAGGCATCCAAAACGCCTCTGTAATGTTATTTATGCTCCTTACATTCACGTTTCCAAATCAGTTTGCCTCTCAAATATCATCATACGAATAGCTTTTCAAAACTCGGGTATAGTCATCTGCACACCAGTCTTCAGAATTATGTTCCAAGAGCTGTTTAATGTTAGAGTTTCGAATACAGATTAAAAGTTCTAGAAATAAACTTTAAAATGTGTGGAGGTATATGTGTATGTGTTTAGAAGAAGAGATTTCACAAAGAATCAGTTTATGACTTTGCACCGGGCTCTAAAGAATTAAGATGAGTACAAACGTTGATGCCCTCTATAAACCACAAACTGATAGATAAAAGTCGGTGAGGGTACTATTTGTTAAGAGTCAGAACACTGCAGTCTCATATACTTCTGCTTTGAATGGATGTTGTTTTTGGACTGATTTCCTACAACCCTGACTATACTTATTATGAATAAAGAGCCATTCCAGGAAACTTCCTTTCAGAGTCAGATGTTTTAGCCACACAAACCCCTGGCAGAGATAGGACTAAAGTAAATTTCTTTCATTTTATTTTTCTATAATCATAAACCTGTGCAAATATAGAGATAAAAAAGAATTGCCAAAGGCAAATATCCCTTTCGGTGTATGGTATTAGCAGAATATCAACTTGTCCTTGCCGTGCCTTGTGACTCCTGTTGCTTACTTTCTAAAGAAATCTCACTACTTTTAAAAAGTGTAAATGTCCTTACATGGCATTCAAAATAAATGGAGAGAAAAGCACAATAAAAAAGGAAATAGTAAATGATTATATTAAACTCTAGCCCTTTACTTGGCCATCTGTCTTCAATTTCAGGCATGTTGTTTTTGAGTAGCGTCCCATTGTAACCAAATATAATAGGATAGGCAAGTTAATGAACTACAACACATCCCATCATAAATGTGATGTATCACCAAGGCAAAGCCACCCAAGATGCAAGGCAGCTACTGTTTTCCTGTGAAGCTACTAGTTTTTAGTGCAGTGCTCTGGGGGAAGAGTAGCCTCATTTATCTTTGTGTTTGTTGTAAACCCTCAGACTGCTACCCTATCCTTTTTCTCCCTTCCTGACCTTGACCTCTAAAGAAAAATGAAAAAGGTAGAGAAGCCCCAGGGAGGTGTAGGTAAAGGAGAAAGAGGTGAGATTTGGATTCATCTGAAAGAAAAATATATGTTCACCATTTTCATCACCAATCAGGATTCCTCAGTAAATTACAAATCAGTTTTGCTAACATTGCAATGGTTATTGGCCAATTCAATTATTGACCAACTGTGTCTTTGTATATTCCTCCCCTGAAACTAAACTCTTTCCTCAGAAAACTCCTAATTGGTTTACATTCTTTAAATTTATTTAGACAACACTATTCTCTGAAGCACTGGATTTAATTTCTTGCTTATGAAAAATATTTTAAATGTTATGAGAAATGAAATACACATTGTTAGAAACTGAGACACTTAAGAGATTGCACTGAAGGAGTCTGAGTCTCCCTTAATCCATTTTTATTTTGTGTCTAATGGATTGAGTGATTTTGATTTAATAGGATAGTTGATTGTAAAGTTCATTAATGTATGGGATTAAGGATCTCTTCCTGAACTCATTTCCTTCTTTGACTTTCCCCTTTCCATCTATTCCACTTTAACTGCTCAAGTGAAAAATTGTCCTCCTTACTTACTTGAGCTAATTTAGGACAGGAAGTTGATTCCTCGTTCACAAGTGCTGAAAAGCAGCATGATCCATTTCATATTAGCATTCTCCTTTTTCTATGGGAGTTTTATTTCCCAGCATCAATTCTCATGCAGAGCATGGTAGACAGAGTGCTGAGATTCCCACCCCCTGGTGTACACACACTGTATACTCCCCTTCCCTCGAGTGTGAACAAGACTGGGGATATGATGGATTTCATAGGTCCACCATTAAGCTACCTTATATTGCAAAGGGGAAAAGATTTTGCAGATGTAATTAAGGTCCCAAATCAGATGACTTTCAGTAAACAAAAGGGAGAGCCTGGGTGACCCTGGCCTTATCAGGTGAGCCTTGGAGAGGGACAGGGCCCTTTCTGATAGGAAAGATTCAAAAGTGCAAGGGTTTCTCCTGCTGGCCTTGAAGGAGCAAAGTGCTGTGTCATGAGGAGGGCCACGTGCAGGAAGTGGTGGATGGCTAGGAGCTGAGAGTGACCGTGGTCTGACAGTCTGCAAGAAAATAGAGACCTGAGTCCCAGAGCTTCAAGGAATGAACTTGGAAGAGGATGCTGAGTCTCAGATGAAATCATAGCCCAGGCCAACACCTTGATTTCAACGTGGAGAGACTCTGATCAGAGGACCCAGCTAACGTGTGCCTGGACTCCTGACCTATGGAAACTGTGATATAATAAATTTGTGTTAAGTCACTAAATGTGTGGTAATCCGTTATAGAGCAATAGAAAACTAATACACACAGCACGTGAATCCATTCAGGGCATTGTAAAGTGTGTGATGATTACTTTCTTGCCAATCCTCAGACTTACATTCATTCCCCTGAACAGTCACTATTTAGTAACACTCATGATTCATAACTGCAAAGACAAACTTATTTTATCTTTGGATCATTCCAGCTGAAATCTAGATGTACCCCGCTCCTATTTCATAGATGAGGAAACAGGTTCAGAATAATTGACTAGTTTGAGTCTATACTGTTAATAAGTAGAAAGAATTTGAGATCTATTCCAGAGTTCTTTCCACAAAAGTAGAGAAACTGGATTAAGATTTACTTTGGGGGGGACTTCCCTGGCTGTCCAGTGGTTAAGACTCCACGCTTCCACTGCAAGGGTCGGGGGTTCGATCCCTGGTTGGGAAACTAAGATCCCACATGCTTTTGGTTTAATTACAATGGAATCAATCCCTCCCACTCCTGAGTTGTGTTAGCACTGCTATTTGTTGTCAGTCTATTTCCTATAACACCCAATGCAATGCATTTTAACTGTACTAGAACTTTTGTTTCCCATAGTGTTATATCAGCAGAGCATGCTGTAACTGATAAGTATTTAATTGATATTTTGTGAATTAATGAATGACTTTAATGAGGATGAATTGGCTGGGTAGATGAGAGAGACAGTTAGAATTATTAAGACATCTGCAAATTATAATGGGGTGGAGGAGTGGGGGCAGATAATTAGGAAAGTAGAAAGGCTTTAAAACCAGAGGCCTATCATTAGTCATTAGAGGAATGCAAATCAAAGCTACAATGAGATATCATCTCACACCAGTCAGAATGGCCATCATCAAAAAATCTACAAACAATGAATGCTGGAGAGGGTGTGGAGAAAAGGGAACCCTCTTGCACTGTTGGTGGGAATGTAAATTGATACAGCCACTATGGAGAACAGTATGGAAGTTCCTTAAAAAACTAAAAATAGAATTACCATATGACCCAGCAATCCCACTACTGGGCATATGCCCTGAGAAAACCATAATTCAAAAAGAGTCATGTACCAAAATGTTCATTACAGCTCTATTTACAATAGCCCGGAGATGGAAACAACCTAAGTGTCCATCGACAGATGAATGGATAAAGAAGATGTGGCACATATATACAATGGAATATTACTCAGCCATAAAAATAAACGAAATTGAGTTATCTGTAGTGAGGTGGATGGACCTAGAGTCTGCCATACAGAGTGAAGTAAGTCAGAAAGAGAAAAACAAATACCGTATGCTAACACATATATATGGAATCTAAAAAACAAACAAAAAGGTCATGAAGAACCTAGGGGCAAGATGGGAATAAAGACACAGACCTACTAGAGAATGGACTTGAGGACACGGGGAGGGGGAAGAGTAAGCTGTGACAAAGTGAGAGAGTGGCATGGACATATATTAACTACCAAATGTAAAGTAGATAGCTAGTGGGAAGCAGCCGCATAGCACAGGGAGATCAGCTTGGTGCTCTGTGACTGCCTAGAGGGGTGGGATAGGGAAGGTGGGAGGGAGGGACATGAAAGAAGGAAGAGATATGGGGATATATGTATATGTATAACTGATTCACTTTGTTATAAAGCAGAAACTAACACACCATTGTAAAGCAATAATACTCCAATAAAGATGTTAAAAAAAAAAGATGTCTAAGGAAAAAATTAAATTTCTAAGGAAATGCTTGCAACGTATATTGATGAAATACTTTGACACTGTGTCATACTCAAACCAAATCTCCCAGTAAAGTCATCATTCACAAAATAGAAAACAACATTAATGAAATAGAATTACAGGGCTGTGATTTCACCTAGAACCTTGGCAATGTAATCATCTCTTTCTTTTCGCCGCACATATATCACTCTCGCTGTAAAGACTGCAACCTTAAAAAGTAGATCAATGTGAAAAAATGTCCACCAATCTCAGGTCGCCCTAATATCTCTTCCAAGGGAACTTCAAGAATACTCCACATTGGAAAGAACTAGAACCCTAGACTAACCTCTGAAATACTCAGCTCTTGCTTTAACAAGGGATGAGCATTGACTGAACTCTACATTGCTCTGAAGCCTCTTGTTGCTTAGTTGTGACAGTAATCAGGAAGCTGGAGGCTCCTCGAGGGAATGCCTACTCTTCCAGCTCTGTACTCTCTGATTCTAGCACAATGTTTCTCTATGAGATGAGGGTAAATTATGTGTTTTGCTCCTGATGTTTCTCCAGTTGTCAGAACTGAGTGAGTTCAGCTGTAACAGCTCATGTGAGAATCAGGCATGTGGGGGCAGAAATAGCAAAGACAGAAAGAACAGCTAGTAGTGGAAACTGGCTACATGAATTGTACAAATTCAAGGAGTCACTCTTTCTCAGTGGGAATTTTGGAGGGTTTATGAATTAAGTCTGACTTCTATTGAATAAGAGATATTTAAAATGTACACTTCTTGGAGCACATTTTTTCCTTTTATGTCCACAAAAATTTTCATGTGAGGGAAACATGCTGACCTTTGCATTTGACTTATTCTTAATTTCAGAGAAACATGACCAACAAGAACATCATCAAAGTGTGAGTATAGTAATTAAAGGGAGAAAATAAAGAAAGGACTAAATGTCATCCAAAAGAAATTCTCCTGAAATGTAATTTACTCCAGTCTTGGACTTCAGTGTAAGTGAGCCTACCGCTGAAGTCCCAAACTAGAATAGATTACCCTGGTCCCCAGGTCTAAGGTAACTGTAAGGGTAGCAATCCAGGAAAAGAGTGCTCAAAAATGGCTTACACATCAAAGGAGACACGTGTCCCCTGTTAGATTTGTTGGTCCTGGTTTTCAGTCTGTAACTCCTGGAAATGACAATTATTCTTTGATATCACATGAACACTCTTTATCCAGAAAGAGTATGGATCATACTCAATCATTTGTTGAGAGTGATGGAGGTATTAGTCAATGCTACGGTGGTAATCACATTACAATACAAAAATGCATCAAATTAACATATTGTACACCGTAAGTTTACACGAGATCATATGCTAATTATATTTGAATTAGAAAAAGAGCATATTAATGGTCTAAAAGAGTAAATACTAGTTCCAAAGATGTTTAAATTGTCACTATCACATAACTAACACATGGCAAGGACCTTGCAAGTCTATCAAAAACTTCAAAGTAGGGTTGCCAGATAAAATACAGGATGCCCAGTCAAATTTAAATCTCAGATAAATAACAAATAATTTTTTTACTATAAGTATACCCCAAACATTCCATAGACACTCTTATATTAGAAATTATTCACTGTTAATCTGAAATTCAGTTTTAAATGAGCATTCTGAATTTTTATTTGCTAAATATGACAACCCTACAGAAGACATTAAGGTGGAATCGCTCTGAACTTCCCAGACTGAACATTTTATTCTTTAAATTATTAGCTTTCATGTTACCTGGAAAGAAAAGAACAGCAGAGAAGATTGTCATTTCCTGAACAGTTTTTTCCATTGGTCTGTGTACACTGTCCTGGACCAAAGGTAAAGTTCTAGGAATAAGTATCCCAACAATTGCAGCCAAAATAGAACAGAGACGTATGATAGGTATCACAAATACCTAACTTTTAGTCACATTTCATCAAATCATTTTTAAGTGAACATGGAGGTTGCATTTATAAAGCACTTACTATAACCTAACATTGATACATGCCATGTAAATAAGAGACCAAAGTATAGTCTGCTGGGTTGAGGAGCTTAAATTTGGTTTAAGGAAATTGTGACGATACATGAAGCACAATTGGAAAAGGATGAAGACCTGCAACTTACTTGGCATTCAAGTTCAAGTGTGTGCTCTACAGGCTCATTCATTTCTTCATGTATCAGAGAGATCCATGGTCAGGTCCTGTTCCAGCGCTGGTGAAAAAACTGTGAACGAATCAGATAAAGTCCTTTCTTTGATAGAGTTCCATTCCAGTTGAGCGTAGATAGATAATAAACAAATGAATTCATAAAGAAATGTCGAGTGGTAATAATTTCTATGATGACTATTGAAAAAGGAAGTCAGGAGTGAACTTAGGTTTGGGGCAAGCAAGGTTGTCTCTAAGGAGGTGACATTTCAGCTATGCAACAAGAAGGAAACAGCCTACAGGAAGATTGAAGAGAAGCAGCAGTCCAGCGGGGAGTAGAATAAGAGAGGACAAAGACCTGAAAGTAGAAGTGGCCAAGGCAGGAACAAGCTTGCTGTGACTGAGCGACAGAGAGAAGGATCCAGTGCCTGAGTCAGCAAAGAGGAGATGAAGGCAGGGCCATTTAGGCCAGGATTTTGGTCCACCTGTTCTACGTTTCTTCTAAGAGACAATGGAAGGCTTTAAGCAAGAGAGTGACAGGGTGTGAAATATATTGGAAAAGAAATCATCCCAGCTGCTGTGAAGATGCAATTTTCTGTACACAGTAACCAAGGAAGAGTAGAAACAGAAGCAGTGATGGAGAGACAATGACCCTAAGCAGGCAATGGTGGCTTGTCTCAACTTGGAATGAAGATGGAGATAGAGGTCAGGTTTGAGATGGATTTTTTGGAGGCAAAGTTGATAGGACTTGCTAGTGGCCAGGTGGGAATCAAGGGTACTTCCTTAAGTTTTGACCTAAGCATCTGGATGATGAGACTACCACTTACTGAGAAGGAGAATCAGATAACCAAAAGCTTTACTATGGAACTTGTTCAGTTTGAGATGCCTTTTCGTCAGCCAAGTGGATATAGGAGAGCAAGATTCAATCTGGGCTGTCATAGTCCAGAGAAGAACTTGCAGAAGAAAGAAGACTTGCCTTTGAAAGTGAGTTGGATTCAAATGGATATTGGAGGAATTTTCTGCATTTCTTGCAGAGGAAAGAAAATTGAAAAAGATGTAAAAGTGAGAATGAACATGAAATGTGGTTGGAAGTGAAAGAACGGGGAATCGATGTTGAGGAAAAGTAAGACGTAAAATTAGACTTGTGAAGTAGGGCTAGTGTATCGGGACCTCCAAAAAAAGAGTTTGAATTCTTCTTCTAAAAAACATGTAGGAGCTGGGATAAATTTCAATTTCTGTTCTGACTTGTTCTCTGTTTTATCTCCAGTTCTTACCACAGAGTCTGGTATGTAGAAAGTGGTCAATTTATTAAATGAATGAATGGACAATGAATGAATGATTATAAAGCTAAGTGTGTTTGCACGATGAGAGAACGAGTGAAAAAAAAAAAGCAATGAAAGGCTCCCTATTACAAACATTTAGGTTTTTCAGAGAAGGAGATAAAGCCTTTGTATAATATAGTGGTGAAGAGAAGGAAATAAAGCTGCCTTATTATATTGCCGAGCATGGTAAGATGACAAAGGTAGATGGAAAATACAAGTTCAATCTCTCCAAAGGTACTAAAGTTTTAAAATATCACAGGAGATTTCTACTAAAACAATGAATTCGACAGAGAGCCTAGCTGATTAATGAGATTAAGCAAAACTTGGATAAGACTTTTTAATATTCTAAAAATCAAGTGGCTGTAATTTTTCTCTCAACTACTCATGTCACATGCCATTCAATTCTTAAATAGGTTTAAAGTTGAAAGTTTATATTATTTTTGTTCAGTGTGCCCATAGCGTTTCTGCTGAAATTTGAAATCGATTAGATTGTTTTCTATGGCACAATATCAATATCCAGTGGAACAATGAATCAAGTTCTCCCTTTTCTTTGTAACCTGCTATTGTTCCAAATAATGTGCATTTCCTACAAAGCTCGTAATTGTCATAACTTCGTATTTATGTACGCAGATACACAAGTAAGTTATAGTTCTGTCACCGTAGACGTGGTTGTGTTACATTGTTCACTCAAGAAGTAAAACTAAGTCACTGCTCAGCACACAATGAGGAAAGCAGAAGAGGAGAAACCTCCCATAAAGTCAGCAAGATTTGCTGGCACTCATTTGCTACTGGCTGCAAAGTTCTCAGACTATACACTCCTTTTATTGGATTATTACTTTAATGGGACTTTTTAAAGGGCATTTTAATAGCCTCCCTGTTTCAGCAGATATACATTGAAAGGCATTTGGAATACTTCCCAGTTGCAACATTTTTGATCTTCTCATTTCTTAGAATTCTGACAACCTACCAGGTAACAGTTAGTATGATATTAAGCTGACACATTCCAGAGTTGGCAGTTGTTAGATTTGCCAGTGCAGTTTGCTGCCCAGATCCCATGAGTCTGAGATTTATTGCCTTTTCCTCTTACCCACCTCTCCATAGACCCTTCCCCCACCTCTTTTTTTTTTTTTTTTAAACTCTTTGACTGAATATACTACGGGTGCATTTTTAGGTACATCATGACTATTCATGGTAAATGTGTGACCTAGTACAAAACAAGAATTAGCCACAGAAATTCTTATATTAGAAATTTGCACTATGCTGTGTTATTTGAAGAATCAGAGAGAGCTTGTTTAGAGCAAAGATATTTGTTTTCTTCACCCAGAGTCATGCCATTCTCAGAACTCTCCTAAGTTCACAGATGGATCATGGGTGATCTGTAAACCCTCTGAAAAGCTAAATCCAGGAGAGCGATTCTGCTGTGGCCACTACTAAGATTTCTTCTTTCCCAAACAAGAGCTGAAAGCATGGAAAGGAACAGGGAGGGAAGACATTTTTTAAAATATTCTAAAAAATAATTATAAATGGTTGTAAAAAATTCCTCAAAGGTTACCTTTTTGGTGGCCAATGATAATGAGGGCCAGACAAGTGTCAAACTCTCCTGGTATTGAGTTGGCTTCAATTCCGTTGGAAACCATCTTCTTCCTGATAGAGGAAGCAAAGAGAAGAAGGTAGGCCAGGTATTAAATAGCATTTGTCTTACAGTGGAGCTACCTGACCTCTGTTCCACGTTGGGTTTTTCTAGGTTCAGGTAATGAGAAGGGTTGTAGGAATTGGCATAGACATTAGGCCAAGGCATTCTTGATACAGCACTAGGTCCAATGCATTCCTTCCTTCATTTATTCAACAAAGGTTTGTTGGTCCCTAACCATGAGCCAAGCATGGATTTAGGAACTAAAAACATAAAGACAGAAATAGGCTCTGACCTCAAGGAGGTAAATATCTAGGGGGGAGACAGAGTCATAACAGATAAATAGAGTCCAGTATTAAAAATGAAATCATAGATCCATGCACTAGCAATTATGAGAGTGTGCAGGAAGGGCACCTAATCCAGCTGGAATGACAGTGGGGGAACGATTCCTAAATTGTTAATAATAGTTAGCAAGGTGTGCGTGGAACGCAGAAGGCTACGAGGATCCCATAAGCAAATGCACCAAACTGACAACACACGCAATGTGTTTGGAGAACTTCATGCGCTGCAGTATTTCTGTTTTATAAACTGTGAGGTGCGGGTAAAGAGAAATGTGCTGAAGAAACCAGGCAGTGATCAACACGGAGGGCTTGACATTTAGTTGCTTCCAACACTGTCTACCACGAAGGCACATATGGCTGTTTACATTTAAATTAAGTAATATCTGAAAAAAGAAAAAGTTAGTTCTTTAAGATACACTAGTCATATTTCACAGGCTCAACAGCCATGAGCAGTCAGTGGCTACCATGGAGACTGCAGATTATAGAACATTTCCATCAGCACAGAAAGTTCTATTGGGCAGTGCTTGTATAGACAGTCCTGAACCTTTGAAGTGTTTTATACAAAGAAATTAGATTTAGGTCTTAGATTCACACGGGGGGCTGTGGAGGACACATTTGAAAAGATAAGATGGAGACAGGAGGTCCTTTAGAGAGAATATTTAATGTTCCATAGAGCTTTCATTCTAGCGGTGAAACAGACAAAAAGCAACAAATAGTAAGTAAAATACATAGAATGTCAGAGAGTGACAAGTGGTAGAGACAAAAACAAAGGAAGGGAGGAGAATAGAAGGGGCTGTTGGGGAGTTCAATTGTAAATAAAGTGTTTAGAGAAAGTCTCACTGAGAAGGTGACTTTGGACCAAAGACCTGAAAGAGGTAAAAACATGACTTAGGTATCTGGGGACGAGGTGCATGAATTTCCTGGTCTATTTAAGACACATCTACAACATGATTTAAAATTTTTATATTCTTTATCTCATTGAATCAGTCAGGGATTTCCCAGAGAAACAGAACCAATAATATACGTGTGTGCGTAAATATGTAGGTACATATAAAGGGACTTGCTAAAGGAATAAGCTAATGCAATTATGCAGTTGTGGCACCTAGAACGTCTAAAATCTGTCAGGCAAGCTGGAAACTCAGGCAGGAATTGATCTTGCAGTTTTGAGGCAGAAATTCTTCTTTTCCAGGAAACCTCAATTTTTGCTCTTAAGGCCTTCAACTGATAGGATGAGACCCAGCCACGTGATCAAGGATAATCTTTGTTACAGAAAGTAATATGCTAACTTGCATATGCTAACCACAGCTGCAAAACATCTTCTCAGCAATATCTAGCCTAAAGTTCATTACCTAATCCCCATGTTTCAGATAAGGGAATCGAGGCTCATAAAGACTAAAAGACCAGACTAATTCAAGGGGAAGAGTAAAGAGCCTAACACCTGTCTAAGTCTCCTGAAACTAAATCTAGTTCAATTTTGCTACCCAGTCTAAGTAAACCAGACAAAGAAACCTGAATTAGACCACATAGGGAGCTCCAGATTAAAGAATAGATTCAGACATGTATTTATATTTTATGACATTCACCATTGAAATCTATTTTTTTTTTTTTTTTTTTTTGTGGTACGTGGGCCTCTCACTGTTGTGGCCTCTCCCGTTGTGGAGCACAGGCTCCGGACACGCAGGCCCAGCGGCCATGGCTCACAGGCCCAGCCGCTCCGCGGCATGTGGGATCTTCCCGGACCGGGGCATGAACCCGCATCCCCTGCATCGGCAGGCGGACTCTCAACCACTGCGCCACCAGGGAAGCCCTGAAATCTAGTTTTTAAATGAAAAGCTCTTATCTTTATCTCTTTGAATATTTTATCCCATTCTGCAATTTTTTTCTATTCTGTCTTTATGGTACTTCTACTGGATATATATTGAAATTCAGTTTCCCAAGTCCATAATCTCTCTTTCTTATTTTTCATTTGTTTATCTCTCTGTACTGCATTCTTAGGAGTTTCCTTACAACTATCTTTCAGTGTATGAATTTTCTCCTCAGTATGTTAATATGCCTTTAACCAAACATTTAGTATTTTTATAACAATTCTTATGTTTTTCATCTCTAGAGATTCTTTATGGTTCTTTACCCCATGTTCCTTTTCTTTTTTACTTTTTTTTTTGCTTCAACTTGTATGACTTTATTTTAAACATATTTATTTTAGACAATACTACTAATTGTATTTTCTGAAGCTTTTGAGAAGTTAATCCTACAGTTGGATGTGCCCTTCAATTCTTGCTTATAGTAATGGAGTTTTCTTCATATATTTTATAATTTGGGATTGTGAGCTCATCTTCAGTGGGCTCTACCAGCAGAATCCCTGTGGCTTGGGTTAAGGGCATGTCCCTCTAGAGTTATTTTGCATTTGCTTCCTCCAGGCAACCCAAGGATATCTCCAGCTTGGGACTCATTTTAATATTAATTCTTTTGCTTTAGGGGCACAAATTATGCAAGTAATGTAATTTGAACATCAAACCCAAGTGTGATATAAGCCCATGGGAATGAATTCTCAAGAAAGTCTTGTCCCTAGCAATAATACAGGCAGAAACAAACAAGTTTCTTTGTAATGTCCTTCTGCCAATGGAAGGATTTTTATAACCCAGTTTTTTACTGAGGGTTCAGACTTTGGGTATCCAGGTTTTTATATGAGAAGTCTAAGTTCCAAGTCTTTGCTTTATCAGGGCTTCAAGTAGATGAATTTGTATTACCTAGACTTACCACCTCTCTTTAACCCCTGGGGTAGCGGGCTTGCTTATCCTCTGGTTTTCAATTCCTTCTTTGTTTCTGACAGATAAATTAGATTGATACATATTATGCTAGAAAATATAGTACTTATTCTTTTTTAATGTAACTGCCTATTACTTGACTAGACACACACACACACACACACACACACACACACACACACACACACACACACACACAAACCAACATACACAAAGGTACTTCAACTAGTTATAATAATAGTCTCCATCTACTGAGCCCTCAGAATATGATAGGAACTATGCCACCGTGTGTATGTTATCTCAATAGTACTATTACTATGCCCATTTTACAGGTAAGAAAACAGAATTTGAGGACCTGGGAAACTGCCTTAAAGTGACAGACTAGCATGGAAAACCAAAGTTATCTGAATCACTGGAGATGTTTTTAATCATCATACCATATAGTTTCCACATATGAGAGAAAGTCTCGATATATGCATGTCTTTTCTCTGTTTTAAAAACTTTTAGTTTAACAAAATGTTCATAGATTTTATAAATTGTTAGTGATTGTATAAATGTATTGATATTTTGTCAACCAAATGTCATTTTTGTATTTAAAATCAGGCAGAAAATTTATCATGGTAAAAATGTAAGTTAATTTGCTTTTGCAAACTGGATTTGAAAGGAAGTAAAAACATAATAAATTTACATTTCTTTTTCATGCTGGGGAATTATCTGTCCACCTAAATAAATTATGCAAACTACCAGATTAACCTTTCACATACAGAATTTTAATAATTTTAGTAGAAATGTTGTTTCCTTCTTTTTATACTATTATATTTTTACAAGGTGTAGTCACCAATCCAGACTCTCCTTTGTAACTCCTGGGGTTCCCAACACTCATGGCTTTTTGGACATTTTTAAAATAAGGCAGCCTCAATGGAACCACTTTGGTTCTATAAACAGTTTTATATCTTTGGACCAAAATAGGGATGCATCAGAATCTCATTCTCTTTTTACCTAGAAGATTCCTCTGCTTGGCTAAATTCATGGTTAGAAACAGATTTATAAAGGACAGCTACTGTTCAGTAGCATCAAGAACAAAAAAATGTATATATCAGCATAAGAATAATATCAAACTCCTCAATTTTAATTTATTTTTCCTATTGTAAATAGTAGAGCAATGAATAATAAACCATGTGAGATATGAGCATTTCCCCCAATTAATCCATATTATTTAACTACTTTTCTAGAAATTTGAATATTTTATCTCACTCTCATAGATACTGAATGTGCTTTTTTTGCTAATATGATTAGCAAATATAATTTTTCATCTCTAAAATTAGAATATTTAGTGAGGTCAAACATCTTTTAAAACTCAATAGCGTTGGTATTTCTTCTATTGGGAAATAATTGTGTCTATTCATTCTCCATACAATTATTTGAGTCTGAGTTTATTTCCCTCTACATGTTTTATGTAGTAATATTTAACTATTGCTTCCAATACTTCCCAGTTAATTGATCAACTTTCAATTTGGGGGCTTTTGGACTCACAAAGTCTTCTAATTTTTAGATATTCAAACCTATCTGTTTCAATTTTTATGACATTTTGAATGCTTTTAACGTCTCTCCCCACTATTTAGAGATTGAATAGATATTTGTTTCTACTTTTAGTTTTCATGGTTCTCTTTGTTGACACTGACACTCTCATTGATCTGGAATTTATTTTAACATTTAGATGAGTAATAATCTAAATTGATTTTTTTTCTAAATAGGTAACTTACCTTCTGCAGCATTAATAGTCTTGCATAATCCATTTATTCTCAATGGATTTGAAACGACTCTTTTAAAAAATAAATATTAACTACTTATATATTATAGGGTGTATCTAGTTTCCCTGTTATTTATTTTAAACATTCTTGAGCCAGTTCAACACAGATTTAATTATCAGAGCTTTCCAGTATCTTTACATATCCAATAGGCATATTCGCCAACCATACACCCAAATGCCCTGCCTTATTATCCTCCCTGCAAAAAATTCTGAGTTATTTTTAATGGTTTAGTTCACCATCATTAAGCCAAATTCATGTAAAAATAGAATCTTTTCAACATATTCACAGTTTTTACTGTGCACATCAAATGTTTTGTTACATTTTGATCCCATGGTACCCTCTGGACATTGGCACTTAAATATTGTGGTACGTTTCCCCTAAAAAGAATTCCATGACCAAGAACATTTGGGAAAGAGTGCCTACTTTACCCTCCTCTTGGAGATTCACAACAAAAATGAGCATACAAAAGAGAGAGAAATAAAGAAATTGCTCGGTAAAGAAACCTATGTTTAACCTAGTGTTTTCCAAATAGTCAGTCTATTTTATATTTTGCTTCACAATTACTAGCAAACTATCAAAATGGCTTCTCTGTTCTATATGTTCTAAGAACAGTATTTCCTTTTGGCTACTCCCAGTCCTTGTTTTTAATCCGTTTTGCCTGAAATGCTGACCAATTCCCTAGATGAGGAGCATGTTTTTACGTAGGAGTGCCTCTAGCTGGCAGAAGACAGAAAGGGATAGGGATGGCAGAGGTGCTGAATGTTCATTATGTCAGACCCATCAAAGAGGTTTGCACTCTTTCATGCTGTGGGAGCTCATGGGAATGACTTCAGTCAAGGAACAGAGGGGTTGGACCACGTTGCCTAAGTCTTCTGAAGAGAGGCAGAGTCTCCAGCGAGCCTGCAGCCCAGCTGAAAGTGGGTCACTTCACCACTGAGGAATGGCACTGGGTGGCACTTCAGAGACACTGCGGTGAGGGAACAGGCCCTTATTCATCATGGGGGAGATAGTGTTTTTCCTCCCCTGCGATAGATTCACTCTGGCCCAGCAGCCTCTATGGTTAGGCGTGACTTCCTGAGGGATTTTCCCTGGATTCACAGAAGGTTCCCTGAGTACCAGGGAAAGCCTGACTCACCCGCAGGCCTTCCAGGGTGGGGCTGGCATGACTTGGATGCAACTTCGACTTGGCTGAACTCCCACGATGGTAATTCTCAGCCTAAAATCAGCTGCCCCAAGGAGAAATGGAAGAACGGGGTGAAGAAGAGGCCCCACGGAGGTGCTGACAGGGGCAATAAAATCTCCTCTCACAGGCTTCTCACTGGTGCCCTAGGGTGACATGTGAGGGAGCTTGGAAAATATTTTTTTTCTCTCCAACTTCCTTTTACCCTACAGTAGCTTCTCCAGCAAGTTCATGTCCCTGCATGGTACTAGCTGCTACCTATCCTAATAACGGCTCCCCACCATGCTTTGGATAATTGGATCCAAGCCTGGATCCTAATTTTGCATCTTAATCCTTAGCTCCGGTACGAAAAGGCTAAAGCTTCCTTTCAGTATCCTATCTTGTATTCTCTATCACTGACGTTACAAGAGCAATCTTGGTCTATTTACTGCCACCCCTGGAAGAGGCCCTTGAATTCTCACATGCTGTCACTCAGGTGCCAACACAAACCCATATCTGATTTCTGTAAACAAGCAGGGTGATGGAGCTGCCTGGTTGCTAAGTCCCTCCAAGGAAGTCAAGGGTTTGTTTGCCGTTATTGAAAGCCCCCAGTAGCCAGACACCAGATAAAGAGACTATATCAGCTTGGCTGTGGAAGAAATGTGGTAAGTCACAGAAGGAAGGAAAGGAGACGCATGGAAGGCAATTTACCAAGGTGTCTGAATCCCAGTTCTGACTCTTACTAGTTGAGTGACTTCCAGCAATCTACTTTACCTTGTCTTTAGTTTCCTATGAAATAGGGATGGCAATAGTGTTAGCTTCATAAGAACGTCAAGATGATTCAATGAGATAGTGTGTATATAGATAGAAAATACATCTGACATAGACTTATGCCCAGGAAAAGTTAAGAATTATGGTGACAGCAATGGCCTTTGAGGGGTCGCTAAAACCTTGGAAGTTCAGTGCCCTGAGAAACCTTGGAAGTTCAGTGCCCTGAGTAACTTTCTGGGAAAAAGGGTCTATAACTTTCATTATGAGTTCTTCAAATTATTAAAAGCTCCTGAAATCACAGAAAGCAATGTGAAAACATTGAGTATCGCTGAAATAAAGACAGCTGTTCCAAACAAACTGGTCTTTCCAAAGTCACAAAGACAACAATTACCAAATTGTTATCCTTGACTAAAATGTACTCCATTGCTTTCCCTCACTTAATTAAATATCCTCTTTCCTCCAAAACTCAGGTCAGCTAACCCCTTGCTGAATACCTGACTGGACCACTCAGCTGATACTTGCATAGCTCCCTCTGTACACATTGGTCCTATTTCTCCAACTTCATCCCAGCTGCTGGAAAGCAAGGCTCCAATATTATATCTTCCTTCAATGCCCAGGACAATCCTTTGCAATGTTTACTAATAGCAACTGTGTATCACTGATAATGATATTTGTCAAGGTGTATTTCTACATAGAGTATAATGAACTTCTTCTAGGTAAATTCATATAATGGACTATCCCCTCTCTACAGCACAGCATCCAACATATAAGTGCTTCATGAGAGAGAGTTGAACAAATAGTTTAAAAATTGGGTGGCTACGAGAAAGTTATACACCAATAAATGGATAAATTAGGCAGGTAAGATCAAGAGGAAGTATTTTTTTTTTAAAGATCACATATGGAGGATGTAACCAACCCTCTCAGCATTTATTTCACATTTTTCAAACATTTATAACTTGTGTACCAAAAATTCACTGGAACAATGTATTTTCATCAGGAGACCAAAGTTTAAGTCTAAAGGATCAGCCACCCTTCCATTCTGCCTGAGGACAAAGTCCAAACCATAGTTCCATTAGTTTTCCTCTTATGGTCTTAACATGAAGTGTATCACCCATCCCTGAATTGTACATGTATAGAAGTTTCCCAGGACCACCTAGGATAAACTAAATAGAAAAGGGAAGATTCTTAAAATCAAAAGGAAAACAGCCAACATGGCAAGTAAATTATCTTCTGCGGTGATAGGTTTGGGAGAGAAAGGGGAGATGTTTGTGCAAAGCAACCACAAAGTGCCGTCGGAGCTATTGACGGATAAGCTGTTTCTGAAACCTCTGCTTTTTAAAGAAACCATATCAGCAGCACCAAACAACTCATTTGCGGCAGATTTGTCTTCGAACAGTTTTTTTGCAAAATGCTGATAAGCACAACTTAACTTGAGAGAGTAACTGTGTACATTATTCATTTAAGCAAAGCAAATGAGAAACCATAGCACATATACAACTATGGAAACAGGACAGATATGCTCATGAGAAGGCAAACAAAGATGCTGGCTGGCCGGTTGCAGGGGACAAAATTCTAGGCAGGGCACAAAATTAAAGAAAACATGGCCGCTGTGAGTGGAGGTGAATCTCTCCTAGAAATCCAGACTGTTGCTACTTTTCTCCAACAAAGGAGCATTTCTGCTTAAATGTCCTAAGAAATTCTAACCTGCAATTTTACAGAGCACTGATTTATTAGCTTCCTTTCTGGCCAGTGTATTTTTATGGTGACTGAAAATAGAACTGGAAAAATAAGTGAACTGATGTGGATCATACTGTATCTTTAATAAGGCAAACAGCGATGCCAGATTCTGAATACACAGTTAAGTAGAGAAGCATCAAGACTTGGAAGGAATAAGGAACACGGAACCCCAAATCACCATTTGTACAATAATATCAGGGAACCCCGCACAGCTGTATTTCTCAAATTATGTTGCATAGAATATTAGTTCCGTCGATGTTAGCAGGTGTTATGTCAAATGAATGTTCTATAGTCAAATCTCTCACTCCCTTGCTAATAAAGAAGGTCATATATACAGACACATAAGAAACAAGCTCAAAGCAGTAACTTTTTTTAAGTAGACTTTATTTTTAATTGAAGTGCAGTTGATTTACAATATTGTGTTAGTTTCAGGAGCACAGCATAACGATCCAGTATTTTTGCAGATTATACTCCGTTACAGGTTATTACAAGATAATGAGCATAATTCCCTATGCTATCCAATCTATCCTTGTTGCTTATCTATTTTATACATAGTAGTTTGTATCCCTTAATCACATACCCTTAATTTGTCTCTTCCCCCTTTCCTCTCTGTTTTGGTAACCACAAATTTGTTTTCTGTATCTGTGAGTCTGTTTCTGTTTTGCATATATATTCATTTGTATTATTTTTTATATTCCACATATAAGTGATATCATACAGTGTTTGTCTGTCTTTGTCTGACTTATTTCACTAAGCATAATATTCTCTAGCTCCATCCACATTGGTGTAAAGGCAGTATTTCATTCTTTTTTATGGCTGAGTAATATTCCATTCTATATATACACCACATCTTCTTAATAATCCAATCGTCTGCTGGTGGGCACTTCTGTTATTTTCATATCTTGGCTATTATAAATAGTGCTGCTATAAACACTGGGTTGCATGTATATTTTTGAGTTAGTGTTTTCATTTCTTCTGGATAAATACCCAGGAATGGAATTGCTGGATCACACGGTAGTTCTATTTTGAGTTTTGTAAGGAAACCCCATACCGTTTTCCACAGTGGCTGCACCAGTTTACATTCTCGGCAACAGTGTATGAGGGTTCCCTTTTCTCCACATCTTCTCCAGCATTTGTTATTTGTAGACTTTTTGATATGGCCATTCTGATCAGTGTAAGGTGATACCTCATTGTGGTTTTGATTTTCAAAGCAGGACTTTTTAATAACATGTTTTAATAAAATTTCCAGGTTACATCCTAAGATTAGTCATAGCAGGTCTATGACCTACTTCTGCTTCTATTCTCAAAGTGTGGTCAAGAACACTTGTTCTACAGAAATTACATAAATAATGTACTTGGTAAAACAATTGAGAGAATTTCTATAATATATCTTTATTTTTAAGAATCACAACATACATTAGTTCATTTAAAGCTCTACAAAGTCCTATAGCAACAAAATCCTATTGAATCCAGCATTGCCAACATTTATCTCATCATGAAACTCTCTTCTTTTCTTAATATGTAATAGTTATTAATAACTTCTATAACAGACTCACTTTGGAATATCCTAGCATAGAAAAATATTTAATGACATAAATTAAAAAGTACAAACAAAAGTCAAAAAACCAAAACAAAAGTTGCAAAACAATGTACACACCATGATCCTATTTTTGTAAGATAATTACATATTTGTTTTTTCCATTTTTCTAGAACACATATTTTTGTTAGAAAAAGTATATTATCAATAACATTTTTTAAACACTTAATATTGTTTTATTTGGCATGGGAGAAAGTTATCTAGAGTATGGACCCATTTTCTAAAGTTTCCAAGCATTCCACTCACTTTTAGGGCTATAACAGGAGCCAAACACCTTCAGTGAGTGACGGCCCCGTCTTGCTATGCTGGGTGTTGAATGCTGAATATTGAATGTCATGGGAAGTGCCCCAGGCTCCTATTTCTACTCCTAATTGGTGCACCTGAAAAATATCCATTGAACTGAGCTTTGAATGGCCTGCATAATTAGTATCGTCTATAACAAGGCCAAATGTAAAGATGAAGTATTCCCATGCTTTTCACCCCAAACATCAACTTTAGGCACCTGACAAAATACTATTCAATTTTACCTAAATGTCACTTTCCTCCTCGAGTGAACATAAGTCCTGGGTTTCTCCCTCTCTTTGGTAGGTGGGCCAAGGATTGTGGAACAAGAAGCACTCTTACCCCAGGGAGGACCAGATGGAAGATGAGAGGTAGAAAAGCTGCATGACCCTCCACTCCCCACAAAAGAAACCAGAAACTGTGGAAAGTTTGCTATAGCAGAGAAGTGTACTACACAGGAAATGTACCATATGGAAACTCTGGTATAGCAGAGAAAGAGCTGTAGGGATTAATGAAGACGGCAGGGGATATAGCTTCCACCTTGAAGGAGCTGATAATCAAATGCTTAGAGCGGGAGGAAGGTAAGTAACAGGATGCATACATTTGGGGGCTCTATTGGGATGCAGCTCTAAGTTCTGAGCAGTTAGGGAAGTGCGAAGGATCAGAGAGATGGAGAATAATGTAGCACAAAGGAGAGTGACCTGAAAAGACAGGGTAAACAGATTAAACAAAAAGTGTGTGTGCGCATGCCTGTGTGAAGCACTCCCGAGGCTTCGCTGCTAGAGGTGTAGGACCAGGTCCGCACCCTCAGGAAGCAGGATTTCTGGTTGGCTAGATGGCATACCTAGAGAAACATTCAAAATAAACAAATAAATAAATAAATAGAAACAGTATGTAATTCGGTTCTAAATGAGGGGCTAGAGCCTGGCACAGAGCCTGGAAAACAGGTACTTACCATATGTTTATTGGATTTAATTAGATCCAGAAGCTGTCAGAGGGCTAGACAGGAGATCTCTGCAGAGTTATACAGGAAATGAGGATTCCTGTATAAACGATAACCGACAGAAACAATGGCATAGGTGGTGAAATGAGCCTTTGGAACAAGATGAGGAGAAGGCAATTAGAAAATTTTTTATTTATAAAAATCCACAGATTAAATTTGATCAGAAAGGGACAATAGAACCACTTTTATACTCTAAGAAGGTAAGTGACAATCAAAATAAGTCCTGAGGACCACAGCTGCTGGTGAGAATAATTGACGAGCGATGAGCCTTGAATGAGGCAGACCAACGACAAGCCTATTTCTAATATCACTTTGGACCGACTGTTAGGAATTGATGGTAGACTCAGTGTGATGGATGGGAAAAAAGAGCATATTTGGGGCTCAGCAAACACAGTTCATTTATTCTCAAAATCTGGTTGGGCATTCAACAGCAGGTAGAAATATACGTTTTTTTATAATAAAAAGTTTCAATAATAAACACTTTATTATAATTTTTATAATAAAAAGGCATGTAAAATGTTTCATCATTTGCTACACTTTGAACTATTAATTCTAGTACGATAAAAGTACGTATGTGCAAGCACATGTGTACTTGACACTGTGAGAATCCTGACTGATATATAGAATCCAGGAAAACCAACAAGTATCAGCATAGGCTTGAAGAGCAAAGTCTGAACAGGCAGAAAGATACCCATTGCACAGGCATCGTCTTTTTTTTAACTTTTTTTTTCAAGGATAGTTGATTTACAATGTCGTGTTAATTTCTGCCATACAGCAAAGTGATCACGTTATACACATACTTTTTCATATTCTTTTCCATTATGGTTTATCACAGAATATTAACTATAGTTCCCTGCACCGTACAGTAGGACTTTGTTGTTTTGGCATCGTCTTAACAGGGAGAAGTACCAGGAGGACATGGCTGAAACTTTTGTTCTCGGTACATTTTCTAAGTGATCTGCGTCCACGTGGGAGGTGAGCCTTCACAAAATGAATTCTTGTTTTCTGGTGCTTACAAAGCAGACTGCCACGGAGCCTGACCCAGGACAGCTCTAGTCGTATGGCCAGGTCTTGTATGCGTTAGCCTATTGCTCGAATATGAATGTCCTATTCAGCTTTCTCGCCTGTCCATTGCAAAGGCCATGTGGCACGCACATCAGAGGTGAGAGGATGAGATTGTTGCCTATTATGGCAACAATCCTCCCTTCACCACAAGCAGAGCCACAAATATTTCCAAACCACAAAACAAAACTCGCCTATATAAGCTATAAATACTTCAGTTGTGTGCATTTGTACAATGTTAGACATAGCTGGGTATGTTTGTTCTTTCATACATCTGTCCTCCCTTGTTTGGGGAAGTAGACCTTGAAGAGTATGACCCTACCCATGTCGGTTAGTGTCAGCTCAATGTCAAAAGTATATGGTCATGGTTTTTTGCTGTAGATTATTGTTTAGAGTGAAGCTCTGAAGTGCATTCTGAACCAGGCTTTGTGTGAGTTATCAACTAATCATCTATTGCTAAAATCTCAAAGAAAAATGTGCAAGTTGGAGGAGCGGAAGAAGGCAAAAATTGCTTCTGTTTTATATTTGTTAATTAGACTAAGAATCTCCTCATCTTCTCTTTCAACCTAGAAATTTTAAAAAAGAAGAAGAATATAGGACCTTCTACTTCCAGGATGATTTCCACACATTAAGTTTCACCACTCATTTAATTTCATAAAGGCATTTTTATTCCTGAAATATTTACTCCAGATAAGAAAATCTCTCATCACAACTGTGTGAAATCGCACCCAAAGAACACATTTTGGCAGTGTCTCTTGACCAAAGATTGGGACTCAGTATCAGGACTTGTTTTTCTCCCCAAGACAGATACCACCAATGTTAGACTGCATTCGCAATGGAAATCATCGCTTGGGCACTGAATCCAGCCACAGAGGATTTGGCAAAAAGGCTGTAACCTCTTCTCTCTCCTCACCAGTGACAATCCCACCACAGTTTTCCATCCGTTGGTGACCTCCATCCTGGATTACCTCAATGCTCGTTGCTCAGGGCTATGGTTAAAGACCTCCCAGAAGCTCCAGCTGTTGGTACAGAATGCATCAGTTGTCTAGCTGCTAACGGTCACAGGCTGACGTGACTGGAGTGTCTCTGAACCCCCAGGGCCCACCTGACTCAGGCTGGTGGTCCCAAGCCCTTTCATCAGCTGAGTTACTGAGTTTTTCAAGAAGTATATCAGGCTCGTTGATATTTTGCAATTTCTGAATCTCCATGGAAGTTCACCGCTTCTTGGCAAGGAGATGGGTTGAATAGAAGTAAGAGGTAGAAAACACTCTTGAGAATGGATAGATGTTAAAGGAAGTGTTGGCGAGTTCCCTCAGTTATGCACAATGAACTAGGCAAGAAGTTGGCAGTAAAGAAAGTATGATTCTCTCTGAAAGGATGTCATGGAATGTGTATGCATACCAGCTGGAGGCTACAGATTCTATAGCAAGATGGCCTTCCTATCCAGGTTCTATACCATAACAACAACTAATTAAGATTTTGAAGAAAATGAGTATGAAATAGCAATTTTCACTAGAGAATACATACAACTTGATTCTGCTTCCTCTGGTCTTCAGTGAAATCCAAGATTATCAGCTAGCATCTCAGGTCTGTTGACTACGGAGATACGATTTTACAAAAAAAAAAGCAAGGCAAAACGTCATTGTCCTTAAATGCTTCACTCCCAAAAGGTTGCTTTTATAAAACACTTGCTTTGAAATCAGAAACAGAAATCAGTGCACCGATTACATGAAATTCTTTGATGTACTCAGTGGTTATCGAGGTTCTACTATTTTTGGTTTTGAACTAGTCAAAGTTTATTTAAAGCTGGGCCTTAGAAGACAATTTTAAAACACTGAGGATAACTAAACTAACACTGTGCACACACTATATGAAGGTTTACTAAAATAGTTGTCAAGCATGCGTCATCGAGATAATTTCTGTTCCACTCAGACAAATCAGTTATGATTGCTGACGGCAAAACTTGAGTTGGGCTCTAGGAAGACAATCCTTATGCAAATGGCACATTCAGCCTCTAGCACTGTGACAAAAGATTCTAATGAGTAGGCAGAATGACCTACCTAGGTATTAGGGTGAAATCATCCACTAACCAAAGAGAAAGATGTTCATAATCAAGCATGTCAAGTTAATGAACACTCATAAGGTGAGAATTAAATGAATTAGCTAGATTCATATAACAAATTCCTGGGATGTTGTTTTGTGCTAGTAAGTGTATTACGGTAACTCTGTAGAAATGGTTACTGTCTGTATTTCAGACATTCCCAGGAGTGCTAGCAAAGAGGAGCTTAGGACAAATTGGCGTATTCAGTGAAGAGAATTACATGAGGAAATGCAGGTTAAATTATACTGACACTGATACTATACATGTGTTACAGGGATACTGCTCATATGTTTCTCCCTAGAAAGACCAGGGGCAATCCTGATTCCCCGCGAAGCCCCGGTCACAACATCACTTACGTTCATTCTGGTCTCCGCACTGGCTCAGCCAGTTACCAGCTACAAGGCCATGTGTCTGCCCACACATTTGCTACAAGTGTAATGATCCTTCCAATGGCTTCACCATTTAAGGACTCTGTCCCATGGGCAGATGCCCGTTGCCTGACATTACATCAGGGTCAACTTCCCTTCATGTTCCCTTCTTGCATTGAAAGACCCTTTGGGGAATTCCCCAGTGGTCCAGTGGTTAAGATACCTCCCTGCCACTGCAGGGGGCACGGGTTCTATCCTTGTTTGGGGAAACTCAGATCCCACATGGTGTATAGCCAAAAAATAAAATAAAATAAAGACCTTTTGGACTCAGTGCCATAAGAACATTCCTTTGGTTCTTCTTGTCCCTAAGGGTCACCATCCTTCAGAGTCAAGGACCTTGTTCCTAACATTCCTGGTTGCCTGAGATTTTTTTTTTTAAACACTTTTTTTAAAAGAAATAGAGTTATTTATTTAGCTAGTTAGTTAGTTTTGGCTGCGTTGGCTCTTCGTTGCTGCACGCTGGCTTTCTCTAGTTGGGGTGAGCGGGTGCTACTCTTTGTTGTAGTGCACGGGCTTCTCATTACGGTGGCTTCTCTTTGTTGCTGAGCATGGGGTCTAGGCGCGCAGGCTCAGTAGTTGTGGCGCACGGGCTTAGTTGCTCCGTGGCACGTGGGGTCTTCCCGGACCAGGGCTCAAACCCGTGTCCCCTGCACTGGCAGGCGGATTCTTAACCACTGCGCCAGCAGGGAAGCCCTGCCTGAGATTTTAAAAGCCTGTTCAGCGACTAGCGGCAGTCTGTATAGAATGTTTGCCAGTCTGCAGCAAAAATTAGGAGGGAAACAAAGGGCAAGAGAGTGATTTTTATTTTTTCCTAAATTTAAATGCATACTCTGTAAAAGCTATCAATAGCTTAACTTTAGGTACTTCCTGCCTTTCTACGTTTTGGTGTTCTTTCTTCTGAAAAATGATGGGCATCGGTTGATTGCAAGTTTTCCTTAATGGCCGGGCTTTACTAAATATAAAGATGAAATTCACGTTATTCCCTCTCTTCCTTCCTTCCTTCCTCCCTGTCTCCTCTCCTCCTCCTCCTCCTTTTTTTGTCTCTCACATTCGTTTGGTCATTTTTTTTTTATTATTATTTCGCTGTTTTGTGAAATTCAAAGCTGTGGAAAATATGGCATCTTGGACTCACTGGTCACCAGGCTGTACTGATGGAGTGTCAATGCACCTTGTACTGATCATACAGTTCCATTCAAACCTCTTCAAAGTGTACTGAAATCTACCTCCACACATTGTGGAGGAGAAACTCTGTATTTTCCATGGAGGGACTCTGGTAAGAGTATTTGGAAAGAAGGAGAGAGAGACAGAGACAGAAAGAGAGAGAAGGGAGGGAGGGAGGGAGGAAGGAAAGAAGAAGAAAGGAAAGGAAGAAAGGAAAAGGACAAAAAGAGAAAAGAAAAGAGATTCTGTTATGCGGTCTCTCGTGTTTTCTGTTCAAATGTCCCCTCAATCAGGCTCAGCTTTGTTGCTGTTTGAAGCTGACTAGAGACTCATTATCTCTTCCATAAGGTATACGTTTGGGCTAAATACGCACCACTGGAATAAATTCAGTGGATCCAGAGAGGCTGTGGGTCACTTTCACTCCAGCCAACTCCAGAGTGACTAGATCACTGCCGTGACAGCTCCTTGTTGACAGAATAAATCAGAGCGAGGAAGCTTGTGAGGATACGTAAAGACCTGGAGCTTACAAAGCCAATGTAAGTAACTGGCAAGCGATTAAAAGTAATAAAAGCATTAGAGCAAAGGAGAGTGAACAGTCAAAAAAATACAAAGTCAGTGATTTTAAAAAGTATTAAATTGCTGAAGGGATTATTTAGAGAATTAGCAGCATGGGAGTGGAAGTAGGCATTGGTGGCTGGTGATTGTTAGTTAGAGAGGCAGACAGGGACTCCCCCCATCCCCCTTCGCCCGCCCCAGTGAAGAAGGTAAAGGAGTAAAGATAAAGACTGGGGGCGGTGGGGAAGCTGGCGTGGGGTTGAGGTAGGTGTCTAGTTAAAGTAGACATTGAGGGAGAACGCAAAGGAGGAACCAAACTGGTTTTTCAGAATCTTCAAATTTGGCAGAGAAATTTAGACCTGGTTCAGAAAGAAAATAGTCTGTAAGAACTAATAGAGGAAAAACAATGCTGGTGCAACTGAGGATTAGAAGTCCATTGCTCCCCTCCTGTTTCCTCAAGTTTCTGTTACTTTATGGTGAAGATTAGAAACTTCTCACAAATATCCTTAAGCTGTGTTTTCTGGTTAAGATTACTTTCTTCCATAAGCATTCGTTGGCAATCTACCCGGCCCTGGGCATGCAGCAGTCAACAAGATAAATTCCCCGTCATATGAAAACGGAAAGGGTACCATGTCTCTAGATAATATTGTGAAGATAAAAATTCTTCTAAAATAAAAGTTTTGATCTGATACATTCCTAATCTGAATGGGGAACGTCTTTCATGGGATAAAAATCAACAGAAGAAATTAAGAAGGTGTGGACAGATTCAAAAACATGAGATTTTAACATATCAATTTGTCAAAGCTTCTAAATTAAAATGAGAAAACAGGAGAAAACCTAAGAAAATAGATTTGCTTAATCTAAGCAAATATCAACCTAAAAGCTGGTACTAATAATTAAGCAAATGGAGAGCAAACAGAAATAATGTTTGCAACAAACATGTATGTTCTGATTATGACGCAGACACTGACTTGATAAACCCAAAAGATGTGATCTGACACTACTATGGTCTGAATGTTTGTATCGCCCCAAAATTCGTATGTTGATATCCTAACCCCCCAAAAATGATGCTCTAAGGAGGTGGGGCCTTGGGCAGGTGCTTAGGTCATGAGGGTAGAGCCCTCAGGAATGGGACTGGTTCCCTTATAAAAGAGGCCCCAGGGAGATTCCCAGCCCATTCTACCACGTGAGGACCCAGCCAGAGGGCCTCGCCTGTGAACCAGGAAGAGGGTACTCCCTAGAGAGCACGACCATGCTAGTGCCTTGACCTTGAAGTACCCAGTCTCTAGAGCTGTGAGAAATAAATTTCTGTTGCTTACAAGCTACCTTGTCTGTGATATTTTGTTATTGCAGCCTGAATAGACTAAGACAGACACACAACCATATTTGCACACTCAGAGAAACGCTGTATTTTTATCATGCTTAAATTAAAAAAAAAAAAGATTTTACTGAAAATAACTGAATGTAATAATATTAAAACGTCTACATTTTAAAGATGAGATGTGGCTAGTAAAGATTTAAAAAGCAGTTCAATTCAATTTGAAACCATTCTGTCCCACCCACCCCTGTTTGGTACAACTTTCAATTCCTTTGTTGATCTTATTTGAAAGTGCTACTTTGTGTCACCCTATTCTCCTAATTTTGAGTTAAATTGGCTTCCTGAGTTGCCTGATTCAGGAACATCTGAGCTTTTTCTTTATATCAAATCCTCTTTTCTTCCACTCTAATTATAAATGCTAACTCTTACCAAACGGTTTCCTATATATGCTTTCTCTACTAATTAGGTAAAAGATTATTTTTGTCCAGCTCTTTCCTGAAAGTAACGAAGAAATCTACAAGGAGATTAGGTGGACTGTCTCCATGTCAGCAATATGAATTTAGCTGCTTTTTCACATCTGGAGGTCTGCCTCTCTCTATTTCCCTGCTTCAACTCAGTTATGCTGTATTTCCTGAATTCTAAGAAACACATTACTTTCCACTTTTTAATATTTCTAAAATTGGAGTTTTAATTGAATTTGCCAAAGTTTCCTTGTTACCTTTTATTCATTATCTTAATTGCAATGCAGCAGTCCTTTTTAATAAAGACAGCAGCTTATATTCAATATAAAACTTGTAAAATATAAAGCACACTTAATACAAAACTATTTTCTTCAAGGGTGAATCTGCCCCTCACTGAAAAAATTTTAAAACACTTTTAAAAAAATTTAGTAAGATGTTGTTAAATTTCTTTCATTATTTAGACTTTAAATAATCCCTCTAAATTTTGAAGAATGTATATTACAAATTTTTTCCCCTGGCATTCTTATAAAAGCGATTCTGGAAGACCTGGAGAAACAATGTACTACTTAGAAGTTGGGAGGAACATTCTTTTGCAAGGAGACACCTGCTTTGTTGAAAATAACTGGGCTGCTATTCAGCTGATGCATTTACGAGGCAAAAATGATTGTGTCCATTTTGATTGTTGAGCACCATGTGCACCTGGCATTACACACTTTGTAAGTCACCCAGCTGTGCGTTGGTGGATGCTTAACAACTGGCCTTCTGGGGGGAAATGGGGACAGGGAGGGGAAGCCTTGATGTGTAGCATGTCCAATTTCCCTGATTTCCCATCACAGCCAATTTTAAGCTAACAACATCCCTGAACACAGAGTTGGGAAGAGATGCGCACAGGCTCTCCTAGTAGATTCCAGAACCCACCTGAACTGAATTCCTGGAAAAGAGACATGATAAGCTACTGCATGGTTAAAGGAAGCCTCAGGCTGGTATTCAGACTTACTGAAGGAGATGAATTAAGGTAGGGGAGCAAGGACAGAAATTTGGGTGGGAAGGGATAGCTGTCTGAGTCAGAGGTTCAACAGATTTTATTGGGAAAAAATTGTCTAACTGTGGTGTTTTAGGTTATTTAGTGTGTATATGTAAACACCCTCATCCTTTTCATCTATGAAGTCTTTGTAAACGCTGCATTGCTCACTAATGCTTTGGGATGAATTTTAGTTGGGGGAGTGTATGAATTGAAATAATGTGCAGAGTCCTGCTTCAAGATTGGTGCAGGACTAAAACTGAGGCTGACTGTGCCCCAGTAGCCAACGTGCATGTTAACAGTAACTGAAGAG
The DNA here is from genome assembly GCF_003031525.2 of Neophocaena asiaeorientalis asiaeorientalis. Classification (NCBI taxonomy): domain Eukaryota; kingdom Metazoa; phylum Chordata; class Mammalia; order Artiodactyla; family Phocoenidae; genus Neophocaena; species Neophocaena asiaeorientalis. The sequence goes on along the minus strand of NW_020185337.1, from coordinate 4,137,474 downwards.
GACAAAAAGTAGAAGCGAGATGAGGTGGAAGGTTTCCAAGAAAGAAGAAGTAAAAAGGGTTTTTTTTGTTTGGTTGTTTTTCTCCTGCTAGGGAGTTTCATTTTATATGGCTGCCCATACAGGATGATTGAGAAGTAGCAGAGGAAAGGATAGTGTAAAATGCAGGAGTTTTGGGCTTCCCTGGTGGTGCAGTGGTTGAGAGTCCGCCTGCCGATGCAGGGGACACGGGTTCGTGCCCCGGTCCGGGAAGATCCCACATGCCGCAGAGCGGCTGGGCCCGTGAGCCATGGCCGCTGAGCCTGCGCGTCCGGAGCCTGTGCTCCGCAATGGGAGAGGCCACGGCAGTGAGAGGCCCACATACCACAAAACAAACAAACAAACAAAAAATGCAGGAGTTTTCATTGGCTTTGGGGACTACATGGCTAAACCAACAGTGTTATGACATCATTAGCCAAATTTTCTATGTTCCTGTGATGCAAAAATTGATCCAATTTTTTTTTTGTTTTTTGTTTTGTTTTGTTTTTTTGCGGTACGCGGGCCTCTCACTGTTGTGGCCTCTCCCGTTGCGGGGCACAGGCTAAGGACGCGCAGGCTCAGTGGCCATGGCTCATGGGTCCAGCCGCTCTGCGGCATGTGGGATCTTCCCAGACCGGGGCACGAACCCGTGTCCCCTGCATCGGCAGGCGGACTCTCAACCACTGCGCCACCAGGGAAGCCCGATCCAATTTTAAAATAAGTTTTAAAAATTGAAGTATATTTGATTTTTAAAAATTGAAGTATAGTTGATTTACAATTACAATTTAGTTTCAGGTCTACAGCAAAGTGATTCAGTTATACGTACATATATATACATATATGCTATATATGCAGTGCTATATAGTAGATCCTTGTTGGTTATGTATTTTATATATAGTAGTGTGTATCTGTTAATCCCATACTCCTCATTTATCCCTCCCCCAACCCCCTTTCCCCTTTGGTAACCATAAGTTTGCAAAAGTCGATCCAATTTTGATCCAATCTGATATAGCCTTCTAACCACAATTGGCCCCTCCATGTTAAGTATTTAAGAATCTCTTCTGGGTAGAACTTTATAAATTACGTACAGTTTCTCAATTCTTTTCCCAGAGTTTTACCTGAGACAGTTTCATAGTAAAGTCAGAGGGACTCTGTGAGACAAGGTATCCACACATCTGACTAACTTATCGCTGTTTTACATAAACCGGAAAAATGAGGGGCAGAGAAATTGAGGGGATTTGTCCTCAAGCATCGCCTTTGTCAGAGGATAGACCTGGAAATAGAAGCCTGCCTTCGGACTTCTGGATCTGTGCTCTTTCTTCCAGACAATATTTATCTGGCTCTGCAGCAAGCTCTTGGGTGCACCGAGGCCACTAGAAACAGGGAAAGGAGGTATGGTTATACTTTGGTGAGATTTTGCCCATTGCTTGAGAGACAATTTCTGCATTGGTTCTCTTCTGAACGGTGGAGCAAGTGGAGAGGAGGACTGGATGGGGCTGTTCTCTGTGTGGTCCAGAGGCCTTCACTGCAGGAAGTGGGCCCTTCCGGCCACAGTTCTACCAGGAATCCTTCTTTCCCCTTATAGTAAAGCCCTGTTTATAAATATATGCGCACCCATACGCAAACATATACATCCCTCAAATGTCCAGAGCAGTTCTGTATCCACAGAGGTAAATACACAAAGAAGAAACATGACAGAGACAGATGGATATAGAAGTATTTTTAATTTTTTAAGAAAACATTTGCCTGCTTTGGGGAGAAACAGTTGGTTCTAAGGGAAAGGAAACCTGTACTTAGGCTAAACTTCCTCAGGATTAATTATTACTGTATTTGAAATCCAAATGACTTGACCCATCATTAGTGGATAAGTGTAGGCCAGGGAATAAATATCCACTGTGTCCACAGTAAGACAGGTATCCATACCAAGTTCAAAGGCCCCTGGACTTTACCACACACACATTTAGGCCATCTTTAGAGTTGTGACGATGACGAAAAGTTGGATGTATTCTGAAAGCCCAAGGAGGCAGCCAGCACAACCTCAGCCTAATTAGCAGAAACCACAGGTATAACCAGCTGCTGGGCCATTCACGTAACCAATCCTTGAGCCAGATGCCACTTTTGGAAAAACATACCTCAGTGCTCTTCATTGAAATTCCGTCCCTGGGCTCATAAAGACGGTACTGTGTGAGCAACACAGGCCTGGCTTGGGGCAACTGGGGCCATTCTGTGAGATATAGTGAGAGGCTCTGCTCTGCCTTCCAAATGGCCGCTGATTGTAAACAGGCTGTTCAGTGCGCCTGGAACACGGCGGAGGCCCAGCCACAGAGTTTTCATGCACGCCTGGGATCCTCACTGTATTCTGACTTGTGTAGGAAAAGGATCAGATGAGTCTAAAATCTCCTATGAAGTAAATGAATGAAGAAGTGTTTTATCAATAAAGTTTCATTTACACCTCACACACATATCACTCGAATGACAAAAGCCCAGGAACACCTCACATCTTCTTTCGAACATATGTCTTTTTTTTTCTATTAATAAACAGAGTCCAGACCTCAAACACTTGTGTACTTCAAAAGTGTTATTTGAAGATGGTGGCATTTGTTGAATTGAATTCATGCACTTGGCTTACAAAAGGTTCTCTTTACTCCACTCTATTTAATGTAACTGCAAATCAACTACCAATTCTTCCCTTGAAGGAAACATTTAATGATATAAATGGATTTTAAAACAATTTGGTACCATAACCCATACATGTTGACACTCAATGTTTTTAATATATGCAAGGTCATAATTCAATCTTAATACACTGTCTCTTATTTTGAGCATTTTCTATAGAAATATCTACCCTGGAGAGCAATGTTTAGCAACAAAACTAAACAGGTCAGATCACAAAAGAACAGTTAGTTATAAATACAGTTTTACTACTCAGGACAAAAAAAAATGTGTAGAACATATAAAAATTTGTGTGATATCTTTCCAGGGTTGGTGAGAGGAGCTTATTTTTAAAAAACTGAAAACCAAAGGCAAAAGTGGCAGAAAAGTTCAGAATATAATTTCATGGTATGTAAAATATTGGCAGAGGATAGCAGGGTGTCACACATACTTTCAGTTTGCCAGGATACACGCTCTATTCTCTTAATCCATTTACATCCATATTGAGTTTTCTATCCATATTCCTCATTCTCTAGATGATTTCCCCAATTATTTCCTCTCTATGTCATGATTTCCTATTTTTCTAGTGAAATTGTCTAATGTTCATGATAAAGCAATATACAGAGCTATCTTTGCAGTGAACTAACATGCCCTGATGTCCTGATGAGAAAAATATTGTTGGGTCTACTGGAATAAATCAGAGTTCATCAAGCAAACTTCATTCCTCCCATCTCTACTGCCCACTCTGACCCTCTCACTTGTAGTGGCCACAGAGCCTCATGCTCCAAGAAGAGGGGAGATGAGTGTAGACTAGCATTCAACCAGAAACTACATCATCAAAAGAGACTGCACACATTATAAGGCACGAGCAGTACAGTAGAAAGAGAAAGATGGATAAAAATGAAATATGTTGATATTAAATATACCAAAGAAAAATAAGAAAAGGTAACAAAGAAAGCAAGTAAAAGAATAAGGAAATTTCTATGAAGGTTTCAGATAGGCTCCAAAGCCAGTTACTTAACCCTCCAAATGCTTTAAATATTCCTTATGCATTTGTGTACTTGGGCAGCAATGGGCCTAGCTGAAAATTGGACTTCTTAAAATTAACAAAGGAGAGAATATTGATAGGCAGTGAGAGTATCTGACACGGATGGCAATTATACCTGTGATTTTATCTTTTAAATTGAGCTAAAAAAAGTGAAAATATTTACTGAAATGTGTTTCTATTCCAATGTTTTCTCTTTTAGCTTAAATAAGATATTGCATGTGGGAACTGTTAAAAGGAGTAAAATGACTAAATAATTTTAAAGAGGGATGTTTTTGTTTCCTCCTTTTATGGTGAGTGGCTTTGAAAGTACCTGTGGTATCAGGTTATTAAAGAATCACTGAATCATGAGCTAAAGGATAACTTTACATAAGAGAGTCAGAGATGTTTAGGAAACACAGGCAGAATATCAAAGGGATTTGATATCAACTTTGATGGTTGAAGGTAAGCACATTTTGAGGCTAGCATAAGGCCATGATTTTTGATAGAATATGCTTTTATTTTCTGAAAACAGGGACAGATCTATTTTGTTCTTTCACAAGACCAATCGTTAAACTCATTCAGTATTATATGTAAGAAAAACCAAGATAATTAGCTGTGTATGTAATGAAAAATAGCGTTAAATTAAGAAAAGAAAAAGTACATTCGAGTCTTTGTAATGTAAGCAGGTTCTAGAAAGAGTCAAATGTTAATAATGAAAAAATGTATCTTGTTTCAAAGAGTACAGTTGACCTCTGATCTGGACAAGATAGTGGAGATCCATTTTTCCCTATTCCTCCTTGGCCAGGCACAACTTTAAACCCAGAAATGGCATGAGAAACACCAAAGAAGGACTCTGAAAGTTGGTAGGAAGAAAGAGCACTTCGTTAGAGCCACAGGACTGGAAAAATAACACAGCAAAAGGACATCTTACGCCTCCTCAACCAACAAAAGAAGGCTACTCAGACCATCATTTCCCAATACCTGACCTAGCAACAGAAGGTAACCCAGTTAGTCTCATTACTCCTCTGGACTGAATGAGACGCCCTCTGACAACATCAGGTGAGCCCAACAAAACCCATAAGAGAATTGTCTGAGAGGTTCACAAACAATAAGCAGTGAGGAAAAGCCTTCTCCTCTCCCATAAGACCTGAGACTCCCTTTTTCCACCTAGAGACACAAAGACAGGAGGGAAAAATCAGTAAGAGGAACCCAGCTACAGAAAACAGCCCGGTCCAGGAAGCTTCTTGTCCCTGTGGGCCCAAGTCCCTCCTCCCCAACCTAGAGACACCAGAGTAGCCTGGAGGCAGTGATAGGGGGACCCCAACACACCCTCACCCACTGAGAGACATCTGGAGGCAGCGCCCGGAGAAATCCCTCTTCCACCTCAGATAGCATCAGCAGAAAATAGTGGGATCCTAGTGGCCCCAGATAAACCAATAAGACCAAAATAACATTGTAAAGGATCTGAAAATTAAACTTCCAGTGAAATAAAAGCCCACAAATGTAGGGCAAGACCCACATGCTAACTTTAAACAGCATGACTGTCAGCCAAAATAAAAGATTTAAATGGACCCCAGAATCTCCTAACATAATAGATAAAAATATTGAGGACAAAGTAGAAAATTATATGTCATACCAAGAACCAAGAAAATCACAACCTCAATGGGAAATGACAATCTACTGACACCAACACTGAGAAGAGTCACATGTTGGAATTACTTGACAAAGATTTAAAAGTAGTAATCATAAAAATGCTTCAGCAATCAATTACAAATTCTCTTGAAACAAAGGAAAAAATAGAAAAATCTCAGCAAAGAAAGTGATATTAAGAAAACCAAGTAGAAATTATAGAACAGAAAACATACAATAATAGAAGTAAAAATCTCACTGGATGGACTAAATAGTAGAATGGAGATAACAGAAGATCAGTAAATTTGAAGACAAAACTGTAGAATTCACCAAATCTGACCAACACAGAGAAAACAGACTGAAAAAAAATATATACAGAGACTTAGGGACCTGTGAGACAATAACAAAAGAGTGGTACAAAAGAGTATTTAAAGAGATAATACTGAAAACTCCCCCAATTTACCAAAAGACACAGACTTACAGATCCAAGAAACTGAGTAAACCCCAAACAGGATAAACCTAAAGAAATCCATGCCAACATTTCATAGTTAAAATTTTGAAAACTGAAGACAAATAAAAAATCTTTAAAACATCCAGAGAAACAACAGATTACCTACAGGGGAACAATAACTTAAATGACAGCAGATTTCTCATCTGAAACTATGGAAGCCAAAAAGGAGTGGCAGAATATTTTTCAAGAGCTGAAAGGAAAAACTGTCCACCTAAAAACTGTATCCAGTGAAACTACCCTTCAGAATAGAGAAATAAGTACATTCTCATACCAAGGAAAACTAAAGGAATTTACTGCCAGCCAACCTACCATTAAAGATTGGTTAAAGGATTTTCTTCAGACAAAAAGGAAATGATAAAAGAAAGGCTCTTCAGACATCAGGAAAGAAGGAACAATGGAAAGAGCAGAAATCAGTTTACAACAGACTATGCTTTTCCTCATAAATTTTATAAAACACAGCTGATATTTCAACAAAAAATTATAGCACCATCTCATACTTAAGACAATGATATTTAAAAGTGAGGAAGATAAAGTGATGTGAGGTTAAATGAAAGTGGTTTCCACACTTCCCTTGAACTGGTTATATGTTGATACCAGTAGACTATAAGTCACATGTGTATATTTTAACACCTAGAGTAGCCACTATGAAAACTATACAAAGAGATAACACACAAAAACACAAGTAAATAAAAATGGATTTTAAAAATTGTTCAAATAACTCATAAGAGAGCAAGAAAAGAGAAAGAGAAGGAACAAAAACCATAAAAAACAAAGAGAAACAAATAGTAAAATGCCCTACTTAAGTGTTACCATATCAATAATTACCTTAAATGTAAATAGTCTAAATATATCAATCGAAGGACAGAGATTGTCAAGAGGATTAAATAAAATGATGAAAATATATACTACTTACAAGAAACTCACTTCAAATTCAACAACATAGAGAGGTTGGAAGTAAAAAAATGGAAAAAAAGTGCTATGAAAACAGTAATTTAGAAAATTTTAAATAGAAGTGGCTCTATTAAAATCAATAGACTGCAGAGCAAAGAAAATTACTATAGACAAAGAGAGATATCACATAATGATAAAAGAATCAATCCACCAGGAAGAGAGGATCCTAAATCAGTACGTACTAAACAAGAGAACATCAAAATACATGGTCAAAAACTGATAGAGCTCAATTCTAAGATGCATATTTTTGGTTGCCAGAGGTAGGGGGTGAGGGGGTGGGCAAAATGGGTCTGGAAAATCATTAAAATGCACACTTTTCTCACATTGAATGTTTCTGAAACGGGGATACTTCTTAAAATAGATGAAAACTTTAACGTGAAAATGCTGTTATTTTTAGAAAGCTATCATTAAGTCAGTGTCACACTTTACTCTTCAATAGTGTCTTAGAAATGAGGAAATGTGATGATTGCCTCTTATTGTTTCAAAAGTGTGAGTCTTGCTTCATGTTAGGCAAAAAGAAAGAAATCAATATTAGTGATAGATTGACAGACTCTTGGAATTCCATTCATTCCATAAGCTAAATTTCTAAATCAAAACAGACTCAAACATACCAAATGATTAGTAAAAGTTTACCTTATTGTTAAGACAAAAAAAATGCAAAATCTGAAAATACTATCATTAAGTCAGCTTATAAAACAAGAACAATAAATAGACTTTGTTTTTTACATTGATCAGAATTTTCATCCAACAGCTTAATGTTACTGTTTTAACTGCACATTTCACATTAACCAAACAGTGTGAAATTGCTCAGACTGGAGGTTGGATTTTGCTTTTGTTTGAAAGAATGAGTAGCAGAAAAGCCAAAGTTTAACTAATATCTGCTGATGCTATGTGTATTGGTTAGTGGGCATTTACTTCCAACATCAGTTCTAGAATTCCCCTAATATCTTGAACAAATGGTGATATCTACAACTGTGGCTTTAGTCATTCTACTCTGGTTGCCCTTGATCTTGAACTTCTTGAGTCCTGGAATAACTACTGTGTTCTGTTGTCTGTACTTGGGGACCTTTGCTAAGCTCAGCCAAGCATTTTAGCAAGAATTTGCACATGAGGTGCAAATCTGTTGTTGTTTTGTCCATTTTAAAACATACATGCAGAATCTTTATGTATTCTTCTTTGACTTGCTTATTTCTCCCTCAGTTATGTTTCTAAAGTTCATATACATTGCTCCTTCATTTTTATTGCTGTTGAGTTTTCCATTGTATTTTCACAGTTTATTTGATCACTCTATTCTTTTTTTGTTGTTGTTTGTTTGTTTGTTTGTTTGTTTGTTTGTTTGTTTGTTTGTTTGTTTGTTTGTTTGATTGTTGCGGTACGCGGGCCTCTCGCTGTTGTGGCCTCTCCCGTTGCGGAGCACAGGCTCCGGACGCACAGGCTCAGCGGCCATGGCTCACGGGCCCAGCCGCTCCGCGGCATGTGGGATTTTCCCGGACCGGGACATGAACCTGGGTCCCCTGCATCGGCAGGCGGACGCTCAACCACTGCGCCACCAGGGAAGCCCATGATCACTCTATTCTTAATAGGTATTTGGACTGTTCTGATGAACAATACTCCTATATGCATTCTTATATTTGCCTTCTAGTAAACAAACATAAGGGTTAATGTAGAACACCTCCCTGGACATTGATTCCTGAGATGCAGGTATGTATCTGTAAACTTGATTAGGTGGTACTGAATCGTTTCCAAAGTAGCTATACAGTTCTAAACTCTCAACAGCAGAGTATGAAAGTTCCTAGTATTTGCTGTCCTCACAAATGCTTGGCATTTTCCAACCATTTACTTTTTGCCAATCAGTATCTATGCAATAGCTCTTATCTTTCTTCCATTCTTTATGTTATCTCTTTAATTATTTTAAATGCAATAATTTTGTGGTTTCTTTATATTTTCTCATTAACTCTTTTTCATAGAGGTTTGTTTCCTCAAGTACTTTGTGACTTTTTATTGTGAATTTATCTTCAGTAGAGGTTGTTCCTGTTTTCTGGGGGGAGTCCTGTGTGCACCAAGGGTTGTGGAAGTGTTCTCGTGGAGTAGTTTTGTCTTTGTTATCTGCTGGACCCCATTTGTCCCAGACCAGTTTTTACAGAAATATTTCAGCAGAATGCCTTGGATCTTCACAGTGTCCACTCCCATGTTTCCTGTTCTGGCATTGAATTCCTTATTTATTTCTGGCCTCTGAGGATTTCTCTTGTGCTGGGTTTTACCTTTGTTGTTGTTGCTTGGTTTTATTTTATCAAATAAATGGAATGAGAGGGAGTGTCCATGCCAGCGCAATCTGCCACATTACCAGAAATTCTGGTCTGATTTATAGTATTTCTGATCCATGTAAGAGTAATTTCTCAAAGTAAAAGTGGTTTGGGGTTTCTAATAAAATTTGACCACAGAAAGAAAATGGACTAAGACTACTGTGATTCCTAGGACTATCACTGTCACTGCCAATTAATTAAATAGCCTCCTGGTTTTAAAATGAATCTTCTCTAAAGAGGGGGGTCAGCTCTCCAAGTGTACATAAAATCAACTGTCAAAGCCTGCCAGTCTAAGAGCTAGATGCTAGAATTTGATACAACTTTCTAATGTCATTAATGCTACCCTGTAGAGCTTCTTAGAACACAGCCTGACTATAGGTAATTTTCTCTGGGAATAACACCTCAACATGCTGTTGGCTGTACAAATATACATGGTTAACATCTCTATGCCTTAGCACATGCTGAGGCTCACAATGCTCTACTTAACATCACATATCATCATTCTAAGTTTTCAAAGCTGAATTTCAGTTGTCTGCAAATTTATTAAATTATTTTTGCATTTAATTGCCTCATTTATAGGATCTGCTGTTAATTGTGTTAATTGCTTTCAATTTAGAATTATTATTAGATGACTTCTGAAATTATCTCTGCCCTTTAAGAAACTTAGATAATTTACAAGTCTTAGTGATTTACTAAAAAATAGGTAAGGAGATTACGTGAAACACATTTCTTAGAGTCATCCTAACCCTAAGAAGTATTTAAATAATTTTATTTAATCAAGAAAAAAACTGGAGTGGATAAAAATGATTCTAAATGTATATTTTCATGCATTTTAATTGTTTTCTCTTGTAATTTTTAAGGTATTGGAGCATAAGTTCTGGCCACTCCCCACTACAAAATCATAAAAGGCATCCTCTTGCAAGGTCCAGAAATAAATTAAATTTCTTATTTCTAACAAGCTTTGGGGGCTGAAACAGAGAAAATGCGGTACGCGGACCTCTCACTGTTGTGGCCTCTCCCGTTGCGGAGCACAGGCTCCGGACGCGCAGGCTCAGCGGCCATGGCTCACGGGCCCAGGCGCACCGCGGCATGTGGGATCTTCCCGGACCGGGGCACGAACCCGTGTCCCCTGCATCGGCAGACAGACTCTCAACCGCTGCGCCACCAGGGAAGCCCCAGAGACGATTTTATTAAAAACTTTTAAACAATTGAGAAAATGAATAAGTAATGGAAGTCATTTTAACTGGATGGAACCAAGTCTCATCAACATTTAAAACTAGCTAACTTATTCTCTCTCCTTACTTATTCCTGAATATGCTGCAGCCATAACTGAATGCCTGACACCTACATCTTCATGGAAAAGAAAATTTAAATCAACTCATTCATGTGTTCTGCTGTCCTGCATAGCTCAACACTGTCTGTCCAGTATGATTAACTTGCTGCTACTCCATTCCTTCATTTCACACATTTATTGGGTGCCTGTTATGTAAAAGACACTGTGCTACATGCTGAGGGCAGCAAAAAGATGACCAAGATAAGAAGAGCATCTCCTCAAAAATGCTTACCCCATATACAATCACTTCCCTCGGCTCCTAAACTTCACCACTTGCATCTTGTGCTGCTTTTAAAGGAGGAATATCACATCCCTAAATGTTCAGGTTATGAATCTCAGGGCCTGAGCTCAACTTCAAGTCAAGAGGCCACATGACTTTGATGGATCACGCCAGCCAGCCATGTGCAAAGGGCTTTCAGTTCCAGTCCACTGAAATCAAGAGCCTTTTCCAGGTCTCCAGACAGTATAACATCTATCTTAGTTCCTCTACCAAGATACTTCAGGCGGACTAACTAAAATGTGCGAGAGTTGATTTTCTTCTGACCCTAGTAGAAGGATATCATTCCAGATTCAATTTCATTAAAAACAATAAAGAAATGTGTTCATATTTACAAAACAGAAATAGACTCAGACATTGAAAACGAACTTAAGGTTACCAAAGGGGAAACCTGGGGGAGGGATAAATTAGGAGTTTGGGATTAACAGTAGATACACACTACTATATATAAAATAGTATTATATGATATATATAATATATATAATATACATATAATATATATAAAAATATATAAAGTATATATAAAATAGATAAACAACAAGGACCTACTGTATAGCACAGGGAACTGTGCTCAATATCTTTTAATAAGTTATAATGGAAAAGAATCTGGAAAAGAATAAATAAATAAATAAATATAAATAAATAAATATATATATATATAAAAAACTGAATCACTTTGCTATACACCTAAAACTAACATGACATTGTAAACCAACTATACTTCAATTAAAAAATTTAAAAATAAAAATAAATGTGCTTTCTTCTACAAATGTTATAAAGATAACGATATCTAAAAGAGAACTTGAGGAGAACACTACAAATATTTTGTATCTCATAAAAGTAACTATCGCAATTGAAAAGAAGCCAGCATCACACCCTCTTGTAATTATAGTTCTGATGTACTAGTTGAATATATGTTAAGATTCATGGACAACAATATTGAAGGTCTAAATTTATTATATCAAAGTTGAAGATAAAAAGCCTCTTTATACAGGAATAATACTGGATTCATTATCAGTATTAACAATGAAAGGGCCCATAGAGTTAACCTATACACTGATACTAAAAATTATAGATTATGGAAATAAATATAAGATATAGACATTTTCCTTTCCATTTGAGAAATAACCTAGAGGAAAGCATCATTCTCTGCCTAGAATTCTATGAGTGAAGTTTTGACAGAATCATTTTCAGTGTTTGACATTCATGACTTCTACCACTAAGTTGGTCAAAGTAAATAACATTCAGGAGGTTGTCAGATAGTTCTAGACACCTGAGACACTCGACATGGCAGCTGAGTCAGGATGCTGGATCAGGCGAAATACGTTTTCATTATGTATAACACATGGCTTCTGATGTTAACTCAATTTAAAAGGCCTTTAAAATGTTGAACATGGAGAAATTTGCTTCCTAAAATCAAGGTAGATTTGTTTTATGTAAACTGGTAATATTAATGCCAGGAAAAAAATAATTATGATAATATAATACATGTTACGTATATTATATATTTAATTTTATATTAGTTATAAGCCATGATTTTTTGAGTGTTTTCTCCATTAAGACACATTTAAGTGAAGTATTTTTATGAATGGAATATATATTGCAAAACATACTAAGGATAGGGAAACAATGCAAGCTTTCACTTTGCAATTTTGTGTTATATGATACTATAATTGCTGCTTACCACACCAGTAGGATCAGATCCATCTAATTCACTGAGGCTGAGGGGCAGCCGTATGGACCATTTTTCAAGAAGCAAGAGACGTGGTTTTAAGTTATTATCTAATCATTTAGTGTGAACAACTATCTGATAGTCAAGTAGCAAAAACAGAACAGAACAAAAACAAACAGAAAGCAAAGTGGAAGATGTATTTGCAATATTGCATGCTATAATGTTTAATATTCTTAGTGCATGAAGAGTTCTTATCAATCAAAAGGACAGACAACCCACTAGAAAAAGGAACTAAGGGCAAGGATAGAAAATTCACAAAAAAAGTAGAGGAGATTGCCAATAAATATGTTAAAAAAAAATGCAACCCTAGTATATAGAAATAATAAGATGTCATTTTCCTCCTACCCCTTTACATGAGCAAGTTTGGGGGTTTCTTCTGAAGATAATATGAAGTTTGGTTGCCGCTCTTGATTACCTTGTCAGAAAGCAGTTTGGTAATTCATAGCAAAAGTTGGAGAATTTTGTATTCCTTTCAAGCTATTCTGTGTCAGACACTGTACTAGGCACTGAGTAATAAACGTCAAAAAGGGCCCAGCCCAGGCCCAGTGAAGCCCATAGACTCCCCTGGATGCAAGAACACAAGTGCTGTTATGACGGGAAAGGGAGCGGTTAGGGTAACTCAGACTGTTTGGGGTATTTTTTTTCAGTGGGTAAGTTAGCAAGCCGATCGGAGGTGGTGAGGGGCAGGGAAGGTTTTTACAAAGTTAATCACTAAAAGCTGCCAAAGTCCTTTATCGGAAGGAACGTAAATTACTAACCAACTCCCAGTGCAACTGAGATAATAGAAACACATTTCTGTTAGGGTGTTGGGAGGCATGATCCAAAGTGATCCCCAAAGGACCCTATAAGCATGGGGTCAGGGCACAAGCCGCAAGGTGGAAGGGCGCATTCTTCGGACCCTCCGGGTAAGGGGGATATTTGCAAAACTTGAAGCAAATCCTGCCTGTCTTCTCCCTGCCCCCGCATGCCCGGTCCTGGTCATGATTTACAGCGCGTAGTGCATGATTTACAGTGCGGGCTTTTATTTTACCTTCTTTATTTTTTTTTGCATTTTTTAACATCTTTATTGGAATATAATTGCTTTACAGTGGTGTGTTAGTTTCTGCTTTATAACAAAGTGAATCAGCTATACGTATACATATATCCCCATATCTCCTCCCTCTTGCGTCTCCCTCCCACCCTCCCTATCCCATCCCATTAGGTGGACACAAAGCACCGAGCTGATCTCCCTGTGTACAGCATGTGCTTTTAAATTTAAACTTTTTTCCAGGTTTTATTTGTCAGCGTTTAAGTCCAGAGAATTGTGGCCTCAGTATATTTACAGAAAGTGACTCCGTATCACAAGTGCTGGTCTACACAGGACCCAACTGCAGATTCTCACCTTTAAGTTTTTGTCCATTTAACGCTGAAGAGGTTGTGTTTTAAGACTAAGGTACGACTAGTCCGTTAGATTTATTATCCATTTTTTTTGTTTGTTTTTTTAACATCTTTATTGGGGTATAATTGCTTTACAATGGTGTGTTAGTTTCTGCTTTATAACAAAGTGAATCAGTTATACATATACATATGTTCCCATATTTATTATCCATTTTTAAGAACAGTTTTTCCCTCCTGCCTCTTCCCTTCTGTCTTTGGAGCTGATATGAATACTATTGGCTGTAATTGTGAGATATGTGTGTAGATTTAACGCACACTAAGATGGTTTAAGTCAAAGAATTATAAAGGGAGTGCTAGTGTATACAATTCTCTTTCCTTAGAACACTGCTCTGGTAAATGCTAAGAAAAGATTTTTTCCTTGCTCAATAAAAGAAAATGCAAATATAACAAATTAGATTGGCTCTTACAATTGGCAGGTGTTGGGTTTTCAATGGAGACAATGACTGTATATTTTAGACACTTTCCTGGGGTCTAATTTAAAATCCACATGGTAGGGGAGCATCTATCCAAAGTCTTCTTACAACTGTCCAAACATAGTTTCCATCAGTTCTTGCCTAAGGGAGCTATGACCTGGATGGAAAATGCCGCAAAGTATTAAAGCAAACTTTAGTTTTCTTTGACTGTCCCAGTATCTTCCCCTTTTCCTCCCAGGGTGGAGTTGGTTCACTGTGGTCTCATTTGCAATATTCCATGAAGAACACTGACAATGTATCAGATTGCTCATGGTATGAACAATTTTCATGGGTGGAAATACAAAGGCCAGGGTTGAATGAGAGCCGTTATAGAGGCTTTGAACAGTAATAAATTCTGATGAAATGTCTCCCACCCCTGCAGACCATCTTAATCTTTTTCAGGCACACCCTGGATGGCTTATAGGAGAAACAGCGCTCCTCCACAAGACAGAAGGGAGAACAAAACCGTTGGCCTTTCATTCAAGCTGAGAGACAAAATTCACCCAAATTTCACAAAACAGTCTTTGGACAGAAACCAAATGAAAAACTGTTTTCATAGTTGGCCCAATGGCATGCCACCGAAAATGACGAAGTTTGCTATCCGTGTTGTCTGTGCCCACTAGATCTATAAGCTGCTGTCTCTTGTGATTTATTTTGTATTGCAACTCAAAGCAAAATGACCTCTGGTATATGACAGAAGATAATATGACTTCTTTGAAGCAGAGAGAAAAAAGGGGCCACGGACTAAGCACTGGTGGCATGAAAACAAAGAGCAAATAACTTGTCACCGTGAGGGTTTCCGAAGACGGCAGCCCACGAAGGCTGAACTCTGCTTGGAATGTGATAAGGTGGCCAGGCCTGTTGTGAAATACTTCTTTGGTAGGAGCTCTGAGCTGACAGGCCATATAAAGAAGTGTTGCAGATTAGAAGCTTATTTCTTGTCAACATATCAGGGGTGGTCCTTTCGCAGCCTAGCAATCTGAGCGACACTGAGCCTTGACCCAAGAAGCAGCAGAAAAGGCAGGCTTCAAAACAGGAGGAGAAGATGGGCTCAAATAACCAAATCTGGATTTTAATTCACATTCACCACAGCCTCCTAAAATTGATGGGCAGGGGACTTGGAGTGAGGCAAGGAAGTTACTAGAAGGGGCCAGAGCTTTGAAGTCAGACCCAAGTTTGGATTCTTTCTTTATTACCTACGAACTGTATGATCCTGGGTAAATCTCTTAGCCTCCCTGTGTCTCAGCCTCCTCTCTGTTGAGTGGGTACAATTATATATACCTCTCAGCATTGTTTTAAGCGTCAAATGAGGGAACCTGTACCTCTCAACAGTGTTGTAAGGATTAAATGGAATAGCAAAGAGGTAGGTTCACACAGTGCCTGGTTCATCCTCGGCCATTCTCTTAAAATAAGAACAGTGAAAGATCAGTTGACGCTGTAACTTTTTATTGTACCTGTGATACAGAGCAATTTTATCTTACTAGGCGCCACTTTGTCACAATTTCTGGCTTAAACATTGAAAACTGGATAGTGTATTTTAAAGTTATCCTTTTTATTCTCCATCATTGTGTGGTGTGGGGCAGGCCTTGTAATTATTTTATTTTTTATTCCACTTGACAAGTACTTCCCTGGGGAAGTCAATGACTCTATCTTAATTTCCACTTATACGATACACCCTGAATTAGTGCATCCCGGCCAAAGCACAACATAAAAGTACTATAAAGAAGAATTAACATTAAGCACACTAGTTACGACTATAATATGTGCTTACAATTTAAGGGATCACTTCCTAATAGTAAGAGTAGTCACAGACACAAGTTATTTCTAATCAAAAAGTAGCAGAGGATAGCTTTCTAAATTAACATTATAACATTGACACAAGCAAGGTCTATTGGTTGTGTCCAGGCTAGGGGGAGCCATCTACCACTTGTCTAGAAGTGATCAGCAGTGATCCAATAAAAGAAAGCGAAGAATTTATAGCACTGAAACCGGACACTTTGTGGTCTAATGCCTACATTTTACAGAAGAAGAAACTGAGGCTCTTTGGAAGGTATGTGACACGCACGGTTCCTGAGCCTCTGAGTCAGAACACAAACCCGGATCTCATCTCAAACCCTGGGCTCTTTCTGACTTACTGTTTCAGATCTCCCCGGACAGACTCTTCTGCTATAATTACAAGCTGGAAATAACCTAAACATTTCCTGAAGTTTTGAGAATGTCACACACTACAGAACTTTCTGACCTGGTTTTCACAGAGATGTTTAGTGACATTGGAAAAACTGCTTTTTGCAAAAGCGAAGGCGGTGGATGGTTATTGTGGAATAGCCATCCCAATTTTCAATCCTAGGAGGTATAAATAAGTACAGAGAAATACCCACTCTTTTGAATGCTCATCCAGCCCTCCTGAGGTTTCCCTCAGCACCAGCCATAAATATCACTTAGCTCTTCTACTCATTTGTGGCCTGGTAACATACCCCACCAGGAATTAGGAATTCCTCATTTCTAAAGCTGGCTTGGCCACCCACCTACTGTGTGGCCTTGGACAAGTCACTTAGCAACTTTCTCAATCTTAATCATAGAGGAAGAATCTTGACGTGCATTATAAAGATGACCTTATTTGCGTTTACTAAGGATTCTCATTTTCAAAGCTGATTTTTTTTTTTTTAAAGGGGCACTATCATGCCACATATATTGAAAGTCTTAGCTATATGGTTGTAACATGCAAAGATAGCAAGATTGGAATGCAGGGAAAAAGTGGGATAAACTCTTCAGCTCATGGCAGCCGAAAAAGAAGCTGGTAATGCTCATTCTTCCAAATTATATTGTTAAAAGCAAAGTTCCAAAGAGGACTAAATGTCCATGGAAATTTACCACTCCTCCATGAAGACAACTCTGGCATAAAGCTTGTTTAGGAAGTTCCAGAGACATAGCCTTCATTCTTAGGAGAGGTTAGGAGTGGTTTCTCTGTGATCTCATAATCTCTTGATTACACTGACATCATTTCACTTATGGCATCGTATTAGAATTATTTATTCATGTATCTGTTGCACCCAGTAGACTGTAGTTCTCATAGGCAGGAACCATGTCTTATTCATCATTCTATACCCACTGCCTGGCCCGTGACAGGCATTAAATACACGGCTTCTTTGAGCTGCAACATCACGGGACAGTTGGTTACATGTGGGAGAAGCTGTCCAATTCTGTGATGTTTTCCCAGTAGAGTTTCATTTCCTGAACTTATAAAAAGATACTAAAAAGGACTTAAACTTTTATGAAAAATATTTCAGCATCTTCTAACTATATTTATCTCAGGTCCTTGAGACAGTGGTCTAGGTATGGCTAGATTATGTTGCTTCTGGCTGATACACAGACATACATATTTACACATACACACTCATATACCCACACACTTACACTTAAAGACACACTCACATGCCCATCATATAGTCACACATGCTCGCACTCTCACACATATTCTCTCTCTTTGTCTCACATACACACACATGCACACACACACACACTCTCAAGCCAGAAGACATGCATAAAAAATAAAATATGGAGAACTCCTATAGTGCGGCAGGTGTGTGCTAATCATGGGAAGACTAATAATTTACCCTCCTCAATAAGAACTCCAGGTTTTAGACCAGGAAACATGCTTCCTACAAAATGCTGAGTGACCAGTTAATATATCTGTACAAAGAGGTCAGCAGGCACATGAAATCCTGACTCCTGGGAGAAGCTGTCAGTATAGATTGTGGGAAGGCCAAAAGGCCCTGGTTCCTCCTTGGAAATATGCCATTTCTCCCGTGCATTATCTTCTGGTGTGTTGGAACTACTTGCTATAGAAATTTGGGTATAGATAACCTAAGGACCCTGAAGAATGCCAACACTTATTCACAATTGTTTATTATACGTAACTAGTTAACTTTGGTTGACAGGTAAGTCCAAGAAAATGAGACAAATTTACTTTTTCTAAAAAAAATAAATAAATCCAAACATAGTGAAAACAAAAATTTAGGAAATAAATACAAACTGCTTCTTTTCACTGGACTAATGCTATGTTATGTTGACAGTTTTAGTATATCATTTGTGTGGTCTCATGTGATAATGCAAGATAACACTAGTTTGTTACCACCATTTTGCCCACAAACCTTTCCTCTATCAAAACAGAAGAAAATTCTACCCTAAGTGAATTATTCCTAAGGTGATTCATGAACCAGTGACACTTTGGTACAGCAACAAGTGGCTGGTACGAACTAAAGGGGGGGCAATGGGCTCTGGAGCCTTCTCCTGAGTCAGCGTATGGCACAGTCATTTATTAGCCATGTGACCTCAGGCAAGTTACTAAACCTCTCTGGGTCTTATTCTGCATTTGCCCGTGACATACCCCTTCGACAAAGAACCAGCAGGCCCACAGCTCACTCTGGCAGAACTATAAAGAGGAAACAAATTGGAGGATCCTGGGACACTCATGGGACAGAAGTTAATCCTTGCCACTGTTGCCAGCAAGCTTGAGTGGCAGCAAGCATCATTGCTCCCCCTCCACCGCCACTGAAGCCTAGGATGCTACTTGAGACTGCTCACTTCCAACCCAGGAGTTCTTCTCATGGAGAAGCTTCTCATGGGTGGTGTTTCACGGAGAAGAGAACAGAGGTTTTAGGATGGAGAAAACAAAGAAGGTGACAGAAGTTGGGGGAAGGGTGCCAGAATCCAAGGCCAAGTTAGAAAACGGTGGGAATGTTATCTACAGGGTCCCCTCCTTGCATGTGTCTCAGTCTTTAGGAATTTGTTCTTTTTGAAGCTCATCAAGTGAGCCACAACTTTAATCTCTTTTCTCCTTTATTATAACCTTTAGAAAGTTGCCCTGACAATTTAGGATGAAATACAGTTGCATATACTTAAACAGTCCATGTGCTTGTCTTTGGGAGACTGAACAGAACAGCAGGAAGTTTGGTGCCTCCCCACTCTGTCTGGGTACCAGCAAAGGGGGACCTCAGCCTGATGAGTACATGACAACATGAAGTCCAGGATGCTCCGGAACTTCTGCCTAGCTAGGAGAGGTCAGGGAGAAAGCCCAAGGACCAGAGAAGCCTTCTGAGGTGTACGAGCGAGAGAAACAGGAAGACCAAACCTCCTTATTAGCCCTGCACGTTAGGTAGCGTGGACCAAAGAAACAGAGCAAAGAGCCCATCAATTGGATGGCGTGGGGAGGGGTAAAGCACAGAGCATAAACAAAAGCAAAGACATAGCACCATAAACAGTGACGCAAAGAGAGGCGACAGCCTGAAACCACAAAGGAGTCTCTATGTGTAAACAGTACCTAAGCCCAGTGCATTATCTACCAACTGTTTGAATCCAGCCAGTGCCTATGGAGAAGCAGAGGTGGTGACCTAGAACACTGGGGATCTGTCGCCAATGCGATCTGTTTAATGCGGAATTCTGCACATCACATAGATTTACCTTTGATCCCCAAATTTCATTTTCTTTGATCTTTTCAGGAAGCATATTGTTCTTATTCTTCTAGGTAACTGACTTTGGAACACGTTTCCTAGCATGCTTACTAGCATCTCTGAGCTCAGTAATTCTTTGAATGCAATTTGATTTCCAAATATAATGACCCCGAAAGGCAAGAATAATGAGAATTTATAAATAGTGGAATTTATAATGATTTCTCTCCCTTCAAGTAAATTCTCCATAAACCTCAAACAAATAAGCGAGGAAAATCCTTAGCCCCCTCATATCCTCCCCAGGTTGGCATGGAGTTGCGAGCTGTTGGCAATCAGGCCACACAAAATCTATCACCGTCACTATAACCATCATTACCATCATCATCACAGTAGAGATTCCTATAAAAACTTCAGCTGTTTATGGAAGTCCTGAACCAAGTTTTCTTCATTTAAGAGGCTATAATTTTAATGATCACTACTCAGTATCTGGAATTTATTACAACTCATTAGGTATGATTTGTGCCATTCAAATAAGGACGTTTCATGGGAATTTTTCAATTTTCTTCCCCAATCACGGCTGAAGAAGTACAGTGGTTAAAGAATTCTATATTCTAAGACTGGGACTGACATATACACACTACTATATATAAAATAGATAACTCATAAGTACTGCTGTATAGCACAGGGAACTCTACTCAGTACTCTGCAATGACCTGTATGGGAAAAGAATCTAAAAAAAAAAAAAAAAATGAGTGGATATATGTATATGTATAGCAGATTCACTTTGCTGTACACCTGAAACTAACACAACATTGTAAATCAACTATATTCCGATAAAAAATTTTTTAAAAAGGTAAACTGAGGCATATTAAAAAAATAATTATCAAAAAAAGACAACAATTGAACAAAGGTGAGATGGGACAATGGAAAAAATAATTTTGATGGATTAATTTGGAGAATTTGATAATAAAAACGTTTGTACAATGAAAAAAAAAAAATTCCAAGTTTTCCCTGCAGTGTTCCCATTGACTTAGGGACAGCCTGTATGAAATCCCTCCAGGGACTTCCCTGGTGCTCCAGTGGTTAAGACTCTTGCACTCCCAACACAGGGGGCCCAGGTTTGATCCCTGTTTGGGGAACTAGATCCCGCATGCCGCAACTAAGGGTCCTCATGCTGCAACTAAGAGTCTGCATGCCACAACTAAGATCTGGCACAACCAAAATAAAATAAAATAATAAATAAATATTTTTTTAAAAACTCCCTCCAGTTTTCTCCACCTGCTTCTCCTGCCTGCCAAATCATAAGCCAGCTTCTCTCCAGTTTCCATGTCATTCCCTGAAGCTATATTTTATGGCACATTTCAGATCTTTAGTCACAATTTAGTAAGCAAGTCTCAGGTCCTTTTTAAGACTGATTTTGCTCCCTACTTGTCTAGCATAATACTAGATAAGAAAAGAAATTAGGTCAAATTGAACCTGACAATGGATGGCCAGCGTTATTAGATGTAACATCTTACTATTTTTGGTTATAACAAAAGGACTACACAAGGGAAGAGATAGTATTCAAAACAAAGACCTTTCTCATTTATATAAGATGTATTCATTAATTTTTTGAACATCATAATTTAAAGTGTTTTATTGAAATATGTTAATACTTTTAACTGCTAGATTTAGATCATATATATTTGTAGTCTCATATACTATTTATTAAGACAGCTTTGTGCATTTGTTACCTTCCCAATAAAAAAAATCAAAACAAAATTGAAAAAAAATTGACTAAGTGATTCATCCTTATTAGAAAGTAGCTGCAAAATTAATGTGAAATTGAAAGCAGTGATGCAAATAAGACATGCTTCTTTCAAGAACTTGAATTCTCTGTTACACTTACTGTTAGCAACAAAATGAAAATGTGCAATTTGTTGGTGGGGGGAATAGGAGATTTCCAAAGCTAATGTATATTCCAGGTTTCCCAGGCTTTTCCAACCTAGGAAAACCCATGGGTCACACAGTCATTGGAGCCAAATGTCCCTTGGCCTCAACATGGCCTCTACCTTTTTCTTCCCCAACTGTTCTGCCTGGGCTTTAAAGCCCTCTGCTCACTCTGAAGCCAACCAAACTACCATTGTGTGGTGTCTTCCTCCACTCTTTTCTCTCTCTCTATGTTCTGGGTCTAGGTGATCTCACAGATTTCATTCAACTAGGTCAATATGCTGGCTTTTGATGTGTCCGCTGTGTTCTCTGTTTTGCATCTTCTGTCTAGAATGGAGGTCTACAAAGTGAAGCTCTTGGGCATGGTCCCAGCCTTTTTTTGCACAGGCCATAAGGTAAGAATCTTGTTTATACTTTTAAAGGGTTGGAGGAAGAAGGAGAAGAAGAGGAGGAAGAGAAGGAGGAGGAGAAGGTAACAATGGCTGCAGTGGCAGAGGCCACAGGTGGCTTGCAAAGCCGAAAACGCTTTTCAGGAAAATTCTGCAGGCCCTTGGTCTAGAAAGAAAGTCAGCCTCACTCACGGCATATGATTTCTTTTTTAGATCATTTAGATCAAGGACATAAGGAAACTTCAAAAAGACAAATCTGGCCAAATCTGACCCTGATACAAAGGAACCCTTGCATAAAGCCTTTTCTAAATATTTTTTTCTTGTGTGGCAAACACTGTTGGTTGACTCTCCAGCAGACATCCTCTCTCCATTTTGATAAAAAATCAGGGAGCTATGTGCTTCAGGGGACCTGGGCCCTCTACATCCTCAGGGACATAAGTTTGGATGAATCCAGGCAATGTCGTTCCATCCCCTTTGACAGTGATTGGTTTGGGGTCTACAATTTGTAAATCTGGCCACCAATAAAACATAAGGGTAAGTCAGCTGTGGGATGCATGAAAACAGTTTTTCTTTGAAAAAGGAAGCCAAGAGAGGAACATTTCTTCTTCTTCCCCATCACCTTTGGACATTGCTGGGCGAAGACATGATGTTCAGAATTACTGTAGCCATCTTGTAACCCCCAGGCTGAGGACCATAGGCAGAGTGGAAAATTGGTAAAAACAAAAAACAAAAACAAAAAAACCCAGCGACAAAACAACTCACAAGCCATCTACCTGGGAATTTAGCATGTAAGGTTATGCAATTTCTGTATTGTTGAACCCACTTTAGCTGTTTTTTCCCTGCCCCACCCCCTTCATTCTGGAAGCATCCCTATATACCCTGTATAGGCAACAGCTTGTAGGATAAACATCTAGCCTACTTTTATCATTGCACAATAGAAGATTTTTAAAAAACTAAAATGCTGATATTGTCCTAAAGAAATGGAGGCAATCTATTTATTAATCGATCCCTTCAGAGATACCACTTTTGAATCTGAGGTAACTACATCTCTGGGTGCAGTTTTTATTTATTGGAGTACAATTGCTTTTCAATGTTGTGTTAGTTTCTGCTGTACAATGAAGTGAACCAGCTATATGTATACCTATATCCCCTCCCTCTTGGACCTCCCTCACACACCAGTATTCCACCCATCTAGGTCATCACAGGGCACCAAGCTGAGCTCCCTGTGCTATACAGCAGGTTCCCACTAGCTAGCTATTTTACACATGATAGTGTATTTATGTCAAGCCTAATCTCCAATTCTTCCCACCCTCCCCTCCCCCACCCTGTGTCCACATGTCCGTTCTCTACATCTATGTCTCTATTCCTGTCCTACAAATAGGTTCATCTGTACTATTTTTCTAGATTCCACATATATGTGTTAATATATGTTTTTTTTTTCTCTTACTTCACTCTGTATGACAGACTCTAGGTCCATCCGTATCTCTACAAATGACCCTATTTTGTTCCTTTTTATGGCTGAGTAATATTCCATTGTATATATGTACCACATCTTCTTTATCCATTCATCTGTTGTTGGACACTTAGGTTGCTTCCATGTCCTGGCTATTGTAAATAGAGCTGCAATGAACATTGGGGTGCATGTGTCTTTTTGAATTATGGTTTTCTCAGGGTATATGCCCAGTAGTGAGATTGCTGGGTCGTATGGTATTTCTATTTTTAGTTTTTTAAGGAACCTCCATACAGTTCTCCATAGTGGCTGTATCAATTTACATTCCCACCAGCAGTGCAAGAGGGTTCCCTTTTCTCCACACCCTCTCCAGCATTTGTCGTTTGTAGATTTTCTGATGATGCCCATTCTAACGGGTGTGAGGTGATACCTCATTGTAGCTTTGATTTGCATTTCTCTAATAATTAGTGATGTTGAGCACTTTTCACGTGTCTCTTGGCCACCTATATGTCTTCTTTGGTGAAATGTCTATTTAGTTCTTCTGCCCATTTTTTAATTGGGTTGTTTGTTTTTTTGATATTGAGCTCCATGGGCTGTTTGTATATTTTGGAGATGAATCTTTTGTCCTTTGCTTCATTTACAAATATTTTCTCCCATTCTGAGGATTTTCTTTTTGTCTTGTTAATGATTTCCTTTGCTGTGCAAAAGCTTTTAAGTTTCATTAGGTCCCATTTGTTTACTTTTGTTTTTATTTTCATTACTGTAGGAGGTGGGTCAAAAACGATCTTGCTGTAGTTTATGTCAAAGAGTGTTTTTCCTATGTTTTCCTTGAAGAGTTTTATACTGTCCAGTCTTACTTTTAGATATTCAATCCATTTCGAGTTTATTTTATTTTATTTTATTTTGCGGTACGCGGGCCTCTCACTGTTGTGGCCTCTCCGGTTGCAGAGCACAGGCTCCGGACGCACAGGCTCAGCGGCCATGGCTCACGGGCCCAGCTGCTCCGCGGCATCTGGGATCTTCCCGGACCGGGGCATGAACCCGTGTCCCCTGCATCGGCAGGCGGATTCTCAACCACTGTGCCACCAAGGAAGCCCTCGAGTTTATTCTTGTGTATGGTGTTAGGTAGTGTTCTAATTTCATTCTTTTACATGTAGTTGTCCAGTTTTCCCCACACCACTTATTGAAGAGGCTGTCTTTGCTCCATTGTATTTTCTTGCCTCCTTTGTCATAAATTAGGTGACCATATGTGCATGGGTTTATCTCTGGGCTTTTTATCCTGTACCATTGATCTATATTTCTGTTTTTGTGCCAGTACCATACCATCATGATTACTGTAGCTTTGTCGTATGGTCTGAAGTCCAAGAGGAGACTATTTCTTCTAAATCTTTGTTAAACGTTTCTTGTATTTTCACAATCCATGCCTCCATTCTATTTCCAAGATTCTGCATCATCTTGACTACCATTACTCTGAGTTCTTTTTCAGGTAAGTTGCCTATTTCCTCTTCATTTATTTGGTCTTGTAGGTTTCATCTTGCTCCTTCATCTGTGACATATTTTTATGTCATCTCACTTTTTTTTTTTTTTTAATGGGTGGGATTTTGTTCCTGTCTTACTGGTTGCTTTGGCCTGAGGCTTCCAGCACTGGAGTTTGTAGGCTGTTGGGTAGAGCTGGGTCTTGGTGCCAACATGAGGACCTCTGGGAGACCTCATGCCAATGAATATTCCCTGGGATCTGAGGTTCTCTGCTAGTCCAGTGGCTCAGACTCATAGCTCTGACAGTAGGAGCTCAGGCCTGACCACCAGCTTGTGAACCAAAATCCTGCAAGCCATGTGGGGCAGCAAGAAAAAAGAAGAGGAAAGAAAAGAAAAAGAGAAGCAGAACAATAACAAAGAGTAAAAAATAAAATAAGATAGAAAACTAACAGGTATGTTAGAAAAAATTAAAAAATAAAAATATAGATGAAACAACAACCGGAAGGTAAAAGAGAACCACAATGTCAAAAGAAAGGAGGAAAAAAAAGCCAGAAAGGGCCTTGGCTGTGGGGAGCGAGGCTTAGGCAGTGGGTGGGACCTATGCTTAGGATTCACAGGGCAGAAAAAGGTCCTGGGGGGATGGGGGTGAGGCTTAGGCTCAACACAGTAGGAAGGGCCCAGGAGTGCCTCTGGACTGGGAGGGCAGAGGACCAGGTCCAGGACCCTAGGAGGCTCCCTGGGCCAGAGGGGTGTTGGGAAACACTAGGAGCATTCCCCCAATCCTCCAATCCTGGTGGGTCCCTCCCCGCTGGCCTATCTTCTACTCCCCCCACCATGACCCTAGGACCCACGGGGCCGGAGGGGCCCTGGAAGGCAGGGGACCAGACCTGGAAGCCCAACAGACTTCCCGGGCCCCAAGTGGGCAGGGAAAATGCCCGCCATGCCTCCCCTGATCCTCCAGTCCTGGAGGGTCCCCCCCGACCATCCGCCTCTCCTCCTCTTCCCCCCTTCACCCTCCCTCCCATGCCCCTAGGACCCACGCAGCTGGAGGGAGCCCCGGAGAACCAAGGACCAGGCCTGGGAAACCAGCAGGCTTCCTGGGGCCCGACTGGGCAGGGGAAATGCTAGGCACGCTCCCCTTGATCCTCTGAGCCCCCGAGGATCTGAGGTTCCTCCAGGTGTGGGAACCCCTCCCCTCTCCCAGCCACCCCTCAGGGGCACTGGTCCTGTCTGGTCTCCACTTCTCCTCCTCCTTCACTCACCCCAACATCCTACCTGGTCGTTTGGGGGTTCCTCCCGTCTCCTTGGGTGTTGAGGTCCCCCACCAGAATCTGGCAGGTGCCCTCATTGTGGGGAGACATGAACTCTGTGTGCTCCCACACTGCCATCATGACTCCCTGGGTGCAGTTTTTATGACTAATTCTTGATTTAGAAGAATGGTCATCAAGAAAGACTGAATCTACTTAACTGTTAGTAATAGATGGTTTTAGTTGCGTCCAGAAAGGAAATTAGATTTGACGTCATTGATCACAGTTTCTAAATATTCTACTCAGTGGTATATGTATCCTTTCATCCACAGATACTTTTGAAAAATACAAGGGGCATATCACAATAAATGTCAAATGATTGAGTGAGATTAATTTTAAGTCAGAAGTGAAATTCTCAAAAGGGCAGAGCAAATCTTAAAACCCATGAAGTTCACTTCCCTGTCCCACCCCACTGTCTCTCGCACTTCCCCACCCATGTTGACATATTCTGCATTTCCCCCATCCAGCATGCTGTTGGCCATGTGTGTTGCCACACTTGGGAGAAGTTACAATAGTTTATTCTAAATGTTTTGGCTTTTACAGCCTAAATTGAGGCCTTTAGTGGCACTTGGAAATTATTTTTGTGGTTGACTTTTATAGATAACACATTTCCCACCCCTACCCCTTTCTGCTGGCTCCTTCAGAAATTTGGTTGAGGGAAACCACACAGAATTCTGAAATCTGTAGGCCAGGTGCCCACATTACAGTAACTAGGATCACCATACTGGTGGCTTTTGGCAGGACATCAAAGTCTGTTCTTTCTCCTATTATCATTCCTGACAGGGAATTTGACTCCAGTGAATATATATAATATTTTCAGTAGCTTTAACTCATAACCCATTAATTACTTTTGGTTTTATTTATTGTGCTTCTGGTATTTCTCTTAAATTTAAAACTCTCCAAGAGTCTTTTAATTTTAATATTCTACTATTATTTATGGGAAATTGTAGCAGGGATATCGGTAGTAGTAAGAAGGGAGAAATTGATGAAAGATTTTTGTCACTATTCTCTTCCTTGGATCGTTGAACCCACCACTTCCTTTACATCGAACATTGTCTTGATTTCAGCCCAGGGTATTTTCCTGCCTCTGTCTCAGCACACCAATAGGCAGACTACTTCCTTCATTTTCTCACTTGCTCATTATTCCACAAATATTTATTCATAAGGTCTTACTAGCCAGACATTTACAAAGGCCCTGGGAGGATTCAGTGATGAACAAGGCAGAACCAATCTCTGTCATCATGGAGCTCACTGGGGACAGATCCAAAACAAGAAAAGAAACTACAGTAAGTTCCCGACATACGAAACTTCAAGTTGCGAACTTTCAAAGATGCGAGTGTGCATGTTTGCCTGTCCAATCACATGTTAGTTCACGCATCTGGCATACATTGTCATGTGCGTGCATCCTCTACAAGTGGTTGTGCTTTTGTGTACTTTACTGTACGGTACTATATAGAGTACAGTGGTACAGTATCTTTATTTCAAACCCGGAATGTCTGGAAGCAAGTGTAAAAGCAGTGGTGATGTAGCTGGTACTGCTGTACTTTTCAAGGTACTGTACTGTAAGATTAAAAATGTTTTCTTTACTTTTTGTGTTTGCTTTTTATGTATTATTTGTGTGAAAAGAAGTATAAACCTATTACAGTACAGTACTATATAGCTGATTGTGTTAGTTGGGTACCTAGGCTAACTTGGTTGGACTTACGAACAAACTGGACTTACGAACGTGCTCTCAGAATGGAACTCATTCATATGTAGGGGACTTACTGTGCTACAAGTCATGGTAAGTGTCATAAAGGAAATCAGCTGAGGAGCAGAGAGGAAAATTGGCTGGTTTTTCCTTCGGAAAGGTTGTTGGGGAAGGAGTCATTGAGGAGGTGGGCTGTGAAGGGATGAGGAACCAGCCATAGGAACACTGTAGTTAAGACTGTCCCTAAAAATCCTGACTCTGTTCTCTGGTTTTGCTGAAGTTCATATCAGTGTATATTATCTATACGGGCAGATTCTGTCTTACTATCTGGCAGCTTTCAGCTGGAAGAGTCTTCATCATCCTCATGGTTCCCCTATGACAATCAACCGGAACCACAAGGAGAAAGTGTCTTCCCTTGAAACTCTGGGACAAGTACAATTGGCCTCAGACCTAAAATTCCTTGAAGTGATTTCTCTATTGGAACAGGATCTACAAGAAACTCCAAGACTGAAGGATCCTTCCTGCCACTCAGGAATATGGAGACAGAAATCTTCCAGGGCAATACACACCTGAGCATGTTGGTTGGTCCTCACTGCCCCTTTGCTGTACTTCCTTCACTTTTCATTCTATCCATTCATGCTGTAGAAGGAATTGCTTTCCTTAAAAGGAATTTTCTCAGTAAAACATCAGTGCAATCTGGACTGCATAATCTCATCATATTCTACTCTCTGCATCTAATTATACTGACTCAATACTTTTCACCTCCACGCCATATAAATACAGAGCATTTTCCTTAATCATCTGTAATGGGTTGAATGAAGAATCCCCAAATGATATGTACATGTCCTAACTCACAAGACCACTAAATGTGACATTATTTGGGAAAGGAGTCTCTGCAGGTGTCATGCAGTTAAGGATCCAGGATGAAATCATGCTGGATTAGGGTGGGCCTTAAACCCCACGCTAATGACAAGTCTCTATAGGAGAAGAGAAGGGGGAATAATCACAGACACACAAGGAAGAGGCCATATGATGACAGATAGGGATTGGAGTGATGCTGCCATAAACCAAGGAATGCCAGGTGCCTTTGGAAGCTGGGAGAGGCAAGGGAAGATTCTCCCCTAGAGCCTTTGGAGGGATTATGGCCCTGCCAACACCTCAATTCATATTTCTGGCCTCCAGAACTGTGAGAGAATCAATTTCTGTCATTTTAAGTTTGTGGTCATTTGTTACAGGGGCTGTAGGAAATGAATACATCACCTGAAGACTAGCTGATCTTTAAAGGTTAAAAAATTATAGTTTGCCTTTATTTTAGTGTATTTTACTTTATTTTAATGAAGAAAGCAACTGACAAGGGGTGAAATAGCTTAACACGAGTACATTACACGTTGCACAAACTATCACCAGCAAGCTCCACCATGGCTCTACCTAAGACTGTGTTCTCAGAGCATAGATACATCTCAGACCTGGTCATTCCCTGTGTTCCACTCCGCAGAGGCCAGCATAATATAACAGAAGGACAGCTGAACTGGGAATCGGAAGCTGTGTTTATTGTTGTCTCTGATTGTAGACTCTGGGCCTTGAGTTTCTATCTTGCCTCTGTGAACCCCATGGTGGTACCATCTTGAAATGGTAATGATGAAATAAAATAATAGCTGTAAAAATGAGCCACAGGTAATAATCCTCCATGAAAAAAAAGGCTCATATAATTAGAGGAGAAAGGAAAAGATAGAAGATTTGTATGAATTCCTGTCCCGTAGACATCATTGCACCCGAATAAGGAATAAGAACCATCATTCCAAATGGGGCTGGGTGCCCTCAGCATAGCCCACAATTTCCAGTGCTGCCAAGTCACACTGATGGGGTTCCAAGAGTCACAGGCCCGCCACTGTTCCTTCTTCCTCACAGAAAACTGATGTGAAAAGTATGTCATGCTAGGTACCTGTGGGGGGATTTAATATTCAGAGAGGTGATAGCCTCCTCGCAAGCACAAAACTCAGAATTAAACACCACTCCTGGCCATCGGCTCCATAAACTGGTATTTTCTGGGAGTCTTTGGAAGACCTCTGAACACCCTGGTACCACTCAGTCCTACCTTGTGGGCCAAGCCCGTGGATGTTTCAAAAGAAACCCAGAGCAGCTGAGGGGGCGGTTTTGAGGAAGGTCTCAGGTCCCCTACCAAAGCAAAACCAGCTGAGTAAACTTCATGAGCAGACCCACAGCTCAGTTAGCCCCACTAAGACATCAGCCCTGACAAAAGAGGGCCCCAGTTCCATCTCAGTGGGGTAAACCCAGAGATTGTTCAACAGACTTAATGGAAGATGCTACAGTCTTCTTGTGCCTCCAGGCCCAGAACAGACAGAAAAGGAGTTAGGAAGGGAACACTAAAGAAAGGAGAACATAGACTTGAGATGGACCCAAGTTTCCAAATAAATGCTTTAACATGAGCCCAAAATGTGTTAGGGAGGAGTTGATTCCCCATCTTCTTCTTGCCTGCTATCAAAATTAAATTATATTTTAAATGAAAATATCTTCTTGACATTCATGATTTATGTGACCTAGCTGTATGACTTAATTATGGCCAACCATGGTGAAGTGGAGAGAATACTGCACTTACATAAGGCCGGCCCTAAACAGGGTCACCAGAACGAGCTGATTAAGAGGTACATTGTCCTGTCCAAGCCTCAGGTTCCTCATTTGTAAAACATGGGGAGCACAGAAGGATACGAGGCCCCTTCTTAAATGCCTGTTCGGAGAAAACTCAAATCATCAAAAGAGCAATGATTACTCAAATACGTTAATACGTTACTCAGGTTTTAACAACTTTCAAATCTACCTCCAATAATGCAAACTCCATAGAAATCAGTCCTACTGAAGTTTATCCATATCACTGGGCTCTCATACACACTATAAATGTGTCCTTTACTGTGGTAACGTTTTGCACAGGAATAAATTAAGGTGGGACTTAATCTTCAAAGTATAAAGATGCAATGGAAATAAATGAAAACAAACAAATAAATGTAAAGCATAAAGGAGGAGAGTTGGCAAGACTCCAAAAAAGGATTCTTACTAGGCTAATATAAAAAATGTATATTGTAAAAGAGATAGGACAGAATAAAATCAAAATAGCATTATATGTCAGCAGTTTTGAGTAAAAACCAGAGGAAAAAAATCAAAGGATAAATCCATCTCTATGAACGCTTGGTTTGTGGCTTTTTATCATTACACAGAAGCTTTGATGGCTTTTGCTCTTAATCTTAGCATCGATCATTTTAGCTATATTTTCATTTTTGCCTTTTGCACATTTGTAAAGCTCACCCACAGAGGCACATTGTCAAAGAGCCCTGGGATCATGAGGGAAGTGGTCAGTGTCCTTAGCAGCAGAACAAGCCAAGGAGGACTCCCTTTCCTATCCAGAGCACTGTGAGCTACTTGTGTTCCCTAAAGACACTACAGTGAAAAAAAGAGGCGGAAAGAAAAGGAAAGGAAAGGAAAGGAAGGAAAGGGAAGGGAAGGAAAGGAAAGGAAGGAAAGAGAAGGAAAGGAAAGAAAGGAAGGAAAGGAAAGGAAAGGAAAGGAAGGAAAAGAAAGGAAGGAAAGGGAAGGGAAGGGGAGGAAAGGAAGGAAAGGGAAGGAAAGGAAAGGAAAGGAAGGAAAGAGAAGGAAAGGAAAGAAAGGAAGGAAAGGAAAGGAAAGGAAAGGAAGGAAAAGAAAGGAAGGAAAGGGAAGGGAAGGGGAGGAAAGGTTGGAAAGGGAAGGAAAGGAACGGAAGGAAAGGGAAGGGAAGGGGAGGAAAGGAAGGAAAGGGAAGGAAAGGAAAGGAAGGAAAGGAAAGGAAAAAAGAAAAGAATGAAGACAGAATCAGGGGTTGCGGGGGGCGGGTGGACTAGATGAACATGAGCAAAGCAAACCTGCCACTCTGAGGCTTCTTCTAGAGAAACCCTCCTGCTTAAGGAGAAATTTCAAGGGCTCCAGGTGGGTACAGTCTAGCAACTCCCTCGCATCACCTGCTTCCCCCTTCTGTGGTCATTTTCACAAGTCAGCAGGGGGTACAGGGGGGAGGGAAATCCAGCACATAGTCCAAATAACCAAGTGCTCTGTGCCAAAAGGAAATGCGGGCTAAGAACTATAATGAAAGGGTAAGCAAAGAGCCACTGCTTCCCAGCAGCAAGATGTGTCCGCGAACAGCAGCCCTGCCGGCCCCGGCACAGGCCAGAGCCTTAATCTGTAAATCACTGTGAAGCCCAAAACATCAAAAAAAACAAATTAAAAAAAGTGACCACCCCTGGAGTAAAGGCACAAGGCCACAAAATACCCCCCTGCTCTAACCTCCTGTGCATAACCCATGTGAAAATGTAATAGAGCCCCAGCGCCCGAGAGAGGGAAGGGTGGCTTTGCCAGAAGCTAATTACATTTCATCAAGATGGCAAAAAATGATGAGCACGTGTCCCATAATCCCAAATGAGAAACCCACACGTCTGCATACACGGGCACACACACCACTCCTAAGAAGGCTTGACTGTACATTCTCTCCTCTCCCTTTATAAGCCTACCCTAAAATTTCTGGCACAGGCCTGAAAGTCATTAGTAATTTAGCTGAAACATAAAATTTTACTGTGGTGCATTGGTAGCTATTATGAGGTATAAATCTGTGTGGCACTGGCAGGTTGAATTCCCTCCTACTCTCCTTCCACATACTACAAAAAGCATTTAACTGTGCTGGGGGTAGGACACTTACATTTTGGAATTAAATTAGAGACATGAGAATACTAAAATACCCTTTCTTTTCTAGATCCACGCTAACCATTTTGAACTGCTTTCTTGGGCCACGTCCCACTAGAGAAAATGTGATCTTCTTCAGGAAATTTGGCTTCAGCCAACTGCCTTGCAAAAGCTGCAGTGGACAAAATTATCAGGGCCACCAAAATTTGTGTTCGCTTGGTTACATGTATCATATCCACCCAGGCTCAGCATGGTCAGAGGCCATTAGACAACACAAGTATCCTACTCATTAATTCCAATAGTTTCACTATAAAACTAAGCAAAGAGAAAGACTACGTCTAGGGTTGTTTTGTTTTGTTTGCAGGAGAATTCTCTTATATTCTTGCAGTTGGTTTCAAGATTTTCTCCAAAACCCTTCTTGACATCTTTAGGTCTTGGGTGCAAACATACTATGTTTTTGAGCATTGTACCATTATCACATGAGATTTGAACATATATTATTGGAATGACTAAGTCGAAAGCATATGGGATTGGAACTGACACCTAAATTCTGTGCCCTTAGCCAGGCGATAGCAAATATAGAAGCTTATTCCATCACTGGCCATTCTTGTGCCCATAGCAAATATTATTAATGGGTTACAGAAGTCATACAAGCTTCATGCGAATCTTGACCCGGTAGCCCTTTCTGAGTGACTCAAAACACAAGCTGAGCCTTCTTCTCAGCACCAGTCTGCAGGTAACCATGACGGATTTCTCAAAGCTAACGCGTGACACAACAAAACTCACTGGCTTTCTCGGGCCTAAAATGTGAGCACGATGAGAACAGAAACCACAATTATTCATTTTGTGTCTCTGGCACCGATCTTGGTATCTGGCGCTTAGCTGGCCTCAGAAAACATTTATTGAATGCTACTGAACTTTCTGACCCTGCCATTCATTCTAAGAGTTTCCTAAACTATATAACTTCTTTCCCTTATTTTATTTTCCTAGAAGATTGTATTATGTCAAGTACCAGTTACTTTATTATAGTTAGCAAAAGAGATTAAACGTTAAATGAAATGTCACCAACACCATTAAATGTTTTTTAGAAATAATAAGATGTTCAGTACAACTTAAAGCAAAATAAGTAGGCATGTTCTCTACTCCCTTGTTGCTTAGAGTCTGGAATGGAGTAGCCTAAAATGCAAATGAATATGGTTTATGGGTTTTCCTGTAGTTATGGTCCCTTCCAGAGGGAAAGCCCAGTCATCTTTATCAATTTTGTCTAATTCCATGGGATCATGGCAATTTTGCTTATCTGTTTAAGGGAGTGGAACACTTTTACACTGCGTTAAGAATGTTATTGGGGATGTTGGTCATTATACATCTTTTCTAGTGAGAATACTTGCAGTAAAAAGTAGAGAAAACTAGTCTCAATGTGTTTAAACTACAAGGGAGGATTTACAGACTCATGTAATTAAAAATACCAGAGGGAGGGTAAGCTACAGGCAAACCTTGATTGAGCTACTCAATTATGTATTCAAGATCTTTTTCTTTCCGTTTTTCTGCATAGGATTCATCTTAAGACTGGCTTACCTCATGGTCCCAAAATAGCTGCAACTGCACGGAGAGTAACACACTCCCTTGTTAATTTCTTCAACAACAGCATCAATGTCCCAACATTTTTAGGAAAACGAAGGACATTTAATCTGTTTGCATGGCTTAAATTAGAAGGCTTAAGATATATGCCCAAACCTTAACTAATTATTATAACCTATGAATAAAATACACCGATTAGATTGGCCTAAGTCATGTGCTCTGCCTTCGACCCAGAGGTATAATCATTTTTCTCAGAATCACATAGATATTGGATGCTGTTATGGAAAAGGATGAAAAGAATGATGTAAAAACAGTCAGCCAACAAATATCTACCATAACAACAACTCTTTCTGATGAACTGAGGCAGAAACTTCAGTGTGATCTAATAGCCAAGAATAGCTGTCAATACCCTGAGCGTGTGCTACGTTTTATCCTACAGATAAAATGCAGGCCTCTGTTCAAAGGAGGCAAAGGGTCCATCCTTGCTCTCAATGAGTAGTGTGAGGGCAGCAGGTGGACCAGTGGGCAAAGAACATTTGGGAACGTTTAGAGGGGGGATTGTTACCAAATTAACTGTACTAACAGCTCTGGGCCAAACACCTATAAAGAGTATTCTGAGATAGTCATAAGGTACTTCAGTGTCAACAGTATGAAATTTCTATGTAAAATGGACTCCACTTTTTCCATAGTGACTTAAATGAAAAATGTGCTGTCATTCTAAAATGTAATGCCTTCCTCAGAGTTCCAGTATCAACCCTTAAAGCAGTCTTCTTAAGGCAGCTGATAATGTTTTTAAGTAGAGAGAATAGGGGAGAAAAAAATACAGAAGAAAAGCATCAATTATATTTTTCAAGAAAGGGAATTAAGTCTATTTGAAGTTAGAGGAATGACCCCCCAAAATAAAATTAAAGTTCTTTAAGGTGAAAAGAAAAAGATATAGAGTAAAAATGACAACCAAGCTGAAACAACATGTCTTGGAAAATAAAGGCTTATGATCAAAAGTTAATTGTGTATTGCAGAGAAATAAATCGAACTGTAGAGTATCAGAGAGAACAAGGAGAAAAGGTCATTACAGAAGTAAAAGGAGGTTTTTAAACATTAATGGTCTAATAAAGCTATTTAGATTCTCTTTAATGCATAAAATTTCTCTCTCTGTCAACTGAAATGAACCTGACTTATTTCACTGTCTGACTAGCCTCTTCCTGTTATCTTAGATTTGTTGTCTTTTGGGCCTGGACCGTTGAATGCTCAACCTTATTCCTGAGGAATTGGCATGTCTGCTTTGCAGAGTGTACAGCAACAACTTAGCTGGGGGGCAGCAAGAGGCGGGAGGGCCTACTGCAAGCTAAAACCTAAAATAAACAGAACAGAGGCACTAGTGGATACTTAAAAAAGGAATTTATGGCCCATTTCCTCATTTCCCCTAGGATTTTGCTTGTGAAAATAAATTTGATATTTTCAGCATTAAAAAAAATATATTTTTCAAAAAGAAAACAGGCCAAAGTTTCACATGTCTAATCTACCATTCCAGCAAGACACCCAAAGTGTAATAGCATCAGTGGGACCCTCCAGAGGGGCACTGGCTCTGAAATCACCGTCTGTAGAGCCACCCACCCCTGAATATATGGTGAAGGTGACCTGGACAAGGCCAGGCCTGCTTGCTGGTGTCAAATGACTTATTCCAGCACACCTTATCCATGGCGAAGTGGAGAGCTGCCGAGAGGGCGATTTACATTAGGCTAATAGTTTTTCCCTGATTGTGAGAAGTTTATTTCTCCACAACATGTTTTTTCCTCCTAGGGAATACAAATGTGACTCGCAACAAGATAAATCATGGTGTCACAAAATACACCCCATTTATTTAACGGCTTTCTAGTCTAGCAATGTTGCAGACTTTGAAATTCTGTATAAGTCATAGACAGTATTTCTAACGTGCCTTAAAAGCCCACTCAACTCCCGCCAGCTGTTGAGGACAGGAAGTAAAGAAAATAAGACTTTTTCCTGCTTAATCCTCCTAAGAGGAGTTGAGAAAGCCAGCAGAGCCATTTTGGAATTTTGCTGGGAAACAAGGATTAGCATCTCTAAGAGACACTGCCAGATTGTTTGATGACTGTTGCCGGGTTATTTTAGATGGGATCCAAATAACACGAGCTTGAGGTTAGACGGTGCACCTCAAAACTTGTGTCTGAGAAGCTATCCAAAGCTGGTTGACCATCCACTTCTCTAATATCCATTCCTAAAGCCATTGCACAAGGAATTTGAGAATAAGAACGCCATTAACGCATTAAAGGTGGTTATTTCATTATTTCAGTCTTTCAACCTTTAAAACCAGATTCCCTAATTTTCTGGGACTTATTTACTACAACAGCAAAAAGATTAAACTAGAAAATGTGAAATCACTCCGAGGATGGAGCAGTTCTCTCTTGGGGAAGATACTTGTCAAAGTTACAAACTTTCTCAAGGACAATAAGCAAACTCCCCGAGGACAGAGAAATCCAGCCATTCAACTTCCTGTTTCTTGTGTCGACTAAATAAAAATGCACAATGTGAGAGCTGTGAGTTAACTTTTATTTGGGGCAAAATGAGGGCTGTAGCCCTGGAGACAGCATCTCAGATAGCTCCGAGGTACTGGTTCCAAAGAGGTAGGAAGGAAGGTCAGTATTACATATGATTTTAGTGAAGGAGGGACATGCATCAAGCACACATTTTGGCAGAGGCTTGCCACTAGTCACAAGGAGCAGATGTCACCATTAATGATTTTGGTGCTTTTCTAGAAATGACAAGATGCAAGAATTGGGTTCATAAAATATTTTCTATCTGAAGGCCTCTTCTGCCAGTTTTTCCCAGAGCACTGAGTGCTTCATTCCTGATCTCCACCCTGAACTCCTTTCAGGGTGTGCTGAAGGTCAGCAACTGCAGTGGCTATTGACCTCATCCTTGTAGAGGCAGATGGCAAGCGACAATGTTTTAGTTGGCACGTGTATCTAATAGTATGTGACACATAGTAGATGTTCAAGAAATGCTGGATGAAAAAATAAATGCATTCATGGCATTTCTTCCAAAAGGTCCCTCCTTTAAAACATTTCTTTTGTCTATTGGAGGTTAAGTATGCATTGTGAATATTTCACCTTTAATCCATGTTAATAAAGTCAGGAGTTCTTTCGTACCTGCCATTCATTCACTTATTAATTAATTCAGTGGAAACTTATTAAACAATATTATACACCATGGTCTAAATTAAGTACTATAAAATACTCTCTCATATTTAAAAATACCATATATAGTATACATTGATTTTATTTGCTTTGACTATTAATTCATCCCAGAAGTTTTAGTCAGTATAAAGTCAACAGAATCATTAAATGAATAATATTGGTCTTTAAAAGTTAAAGAAAAAAACAGCAACTCTCTTTCTATATATACTGGCTCTCCACTCATTTGCTGCATTTTGTTTTCAAGTATTTTTTGAACCCATCCGTTATCAACAAGCGCTATAATTCATCTACTTTTATTAAGAGCCCCTGAAACTTTCCTACTGAAGAATGGAAGCTATTAGAAAATCTTCTTAACTTACAGTATAACCCAATCCTTGAAGTGGATTTTTAAAAAATTTACTTTAGGTTTAATTCATAATGCTTTGGAGAACCACCATTCTTATCAACAACACTGGAATTGCAAATTGGATTTGCATTATATAACAGTGCTGTAAAAATACACCAGTGCAATTAAAACACAAAAGATTCACACTCCTACCTCAGATCTCGAAACAGCCCTCCTATTTTACTCCATCATAATTGACCCTTTAGAAGCAAAATTTGCTTCCTTTCAGTTTTCTCCCATTCCCCTTTCACTTTGCATTTTTCTATATAAACCTGAGGGATTCAGGAAAAAGAACTATGGGTATTAAATGATGGAGTTTATGAACAGAGAGCCCACTAAAGATTTCAAACCTGTGTTAAAATGTCTCTTTCTCTACTTTTTTTTTTCCTTTAAGTACTTAGATAATTGCATCAGCTCTTCCTTTTGCTTGTGTTGACAGCCTAAAAGTGCGATGTGCTCGTCCCAGGCTGCAATTATCTGGAACTTTCTCGAACCATCTTGTTACAGTAAAAATGGGTGGTCTTCCCTTTGGATCAGGAACTCTGGTAGTTAATCCACCACCCGAACCATCCGGTGGAGCCGTACCAATTGCTTCACAAGCTTTCCAAGAAATCTAACAAACCGAACAGAGCTCATGCCCAATTAGTTCCTACTCTCTCTTCATCAGCAATATTCCAGAAGATATTTTCCACTATGAAATAGGCATCTTGGAAAGTTCTACCAGCTTGTTTGCACAGGATTGACATTTACATAATCATGAACAACACTTTATGTGGTACTTAGGATTTCTTTCGAGAACTTTTATCCAAGTGCTGACCTGGCTTAACCCTACTTAACTTGTAAAAAATGAAGAATGTAGATGGCCACGGGCCACTGATGGATTAGACTTTGCCTTGGTTGTGTTTTCTTAGAGCCTTTGAACTGTGGCTTGAGTACAGTCTTCCTTAATATTCCCTCTTATGGATCTTGTTTTGTTACAGTAGCTGATCTTCTGGGGTTAGGAGAATGGAGAATGCGTTGGGCTTATTTTGCTTATAAATGGTATACGTTTGCAAGGAGGAGAGGAGTTTCCTTCCTAATGTTCTGGGGACCTACTCGTCGGCAACTATATAAAGTATCTGGAGCCCTATTTTTAATTTTAAAACCCAGTGCTACTGAAGGGTGGAGAAATACGCCTTCTCATACATTGCTTCCTGGTGGGAACTATAAAAGTATACATGCTCTTTGACCTAGCAGTTCCAATTCTAGAAATTAATCCTAAGGAAATAATAAGGATGTGGGCAAAAATTTAATAACTAGCATAGTCACTGCAGCATTGTTTATGGTATAGCAAACTTGAAAACACACAAGGGTAAAACAAAATGTATCTGTATGCCTATAGAATGAAAAAGTAGGTGCCATGGAACTGCATATATTGTAAAAGTGTCTATAATATTGACTTTGACTGGCTTCCCTGGTGGCGCAGTGGTTGGGAGTCCGCCTGCCGATGCA
Source organism: Neophocaena asiaeorientalis asiaeorientalis (assembly GCF_003031525.2). Taxonomy (NCBI): domain Eukaryota; kingdom Metazoa; phylum Chordata; class Mammalia; order Artiodactyla; family Phocoenidae; genus Neophocaena; species Neophocaena asiaeorientalis. The sequence continues at coordinate 4,098,076 of NW_020185337.1, read as the reverse complement.
GGGGACACGGGTTCGTGCCCCGGTCCGGGAAGATCCCACATGCCGCGGAGCGGCTGGGCCCGTGAGCCATGGCCGCTGAGCCTGCGCATCCATAGCCTGTGCTCCGCAACGGGAGAGGCCACAACAGTGAGAGGCCCGCGTACCGCAAAAAATAAAAATAAAAAAATAGTCGCATTCTATACCAAACAATCTCATTTTCGTAAAACAAAAACTTGTTTTAAGTAGGCAGGTTTCAAGTAAAACCTGCCTAAATGTGCACATTGCACAATCAAACAGGAAGATGCTCCCTAAAATATGAACAGTTATGTGGCAGGATTATGGATGATATTTATTTTCTTTGTTTTCTTATATTTTCTAACTTTATTTTTTTTACCATAACAACATATACTTGCATAGTAATAAATTTTTTTTTAAGTTTGGGTTTTTTTAAGGGAGGGAGTTGCTTTATTTTGCTTCTCAGGTAAATGAAGTCAAATGAAGCTTGAAAGTCAGTGGACTGGTAGAGCTCGCCTGCATGCGTAGGAGAGACCGGTCATAGAAGGAATTTTGGACTTGGCTTCAGGCCTGAGATCCAGGCTCAGCTCTGCCCACCCAGTCTCAGTGCGAATCAGCAAATCCTTTTACTTTTCTGAGTCTCGGTTTCACTACATTTAGCTGAGAACAGCACTGTTCCTCTTTAGGATAACATAATCTCCCAGGATTATGGGCATCAGGTAAGATAATACAAGTGAAAAGGCTTGGAAAAGTTAAGCCCGTCCGGTGAATAGAAGAACCAGGAATCAGCGGACAATACAAACAGCAAATCACAGGCTGGTCCAACTAGCTGAGGCACCTTCCTACTCATATCCATCCTGACCTGCTCCAGCCTCCCTACGGTCCTAACAAGGAATCCTGCCCACCAGTTTCAGCAGGCAGCCTGCTTCTCCGCTTCTGTTCCTGAATTCAGCACTAGCAAATGTGTGCAGAGCCAAAAAGCCAGCTCTGTGTTTTCCTACATTCATTTCCAGTAACCCAGTTTGCCTGCTGCTAACTACACACCTGCAGGGTGTATTGCCTCAGACAATTCCACTGCACTTTGAAGCCCTTATTTGTTGATGTTAAATATGCCATGGTAGACGCAGTGTGCTCTGTTTTTGTTTTTCCACACGAATATCACAATAGCCACGTGACGGAGCGGTCTTACTTCACAAATCCACAATACTCTGAGTCATCACTCTGGAATATACCCCTTCCACAGCCTCAACTTGGGAGAGTTCCTTTATCTTTGGATTTCCCCCTGCTTATCTAGCTCCTGTCCCCAGACTGATAAAAAATGAAAGTCTAAGACAGAGTTTGTTATGTCTGAAGATTTACTTGCCCAACCTGTAGGGGCCCACACTATTAGTTTTTGAGTCACGTTTCTTGGCTTTCAAGCCTGCAGAAAAGCACTTGGACTTAACGTGAAGGAAACAAGTTTTCTCAGGTAGCCGGGAAGGAGGATGCTGTTGTCTGATGGCCCCAAAAGAGTCTTTTATTCCCACTAGAAAATGACAAACCAAGTTCCCAAGTGGAATATCTGCCTTGTTGGAACCTTCCAGGCTCCCTGCCGTCTGAGCTAAGAATGATAAGGACAATGTCTAATAATCCTTACTTTACATTGGATATTTTCAAAAATATGAAAAGCACTTTTATAAAGTGCTTGGGACCCATGCAGGGACGGCCAGGTCAATAAAACGGCTTTTTGCTCATGCCAAATGCCAGGCATTTATTTACCAGGTTAGGTAAGAATGTGGGATCTTGCAAGCAAGAAGAAGAAATGTGGTTTTAGGACAATAAATATACAGTGTGTGTCCTCAAGCCTCCTGCTGACCATCTCGGGAGGAGAGTTTGGCTGCCATGAATTCTGATAACCAGGGAGCGCTTTGTTCCTGACCATGCCTCCCGGTGCCCCACTGCATAAGATTTTAAATCATTTCAGCTGTGGCAAATGATGGCCCAAGGAACAGCTTCAGCCCAGAAGAGACAAAGGGACAGTGTTGGAGAAAGAAAAGCAGTGGTATTCTTGCTGCATTTTAAAATTAATAGAGTCGGTTATAGTTTCTAAGTACACTTGGAATTCCAGCTGCCAGAGAATGGGTTTGAACACTGAAAGCCCTCTTTAATCCGTCGTGGAGCCCGGACAGGTAGTGGTGTTCTCCAGCACAGGTAGTGGCACTGTGAAGCCAGCAGAGAGAGCCTGCCGGGAAGCCTTGACACTGTCCTCAGGGGATGGCCTCCACGCAACGGGCAGGCTTTGATCTCTGCTGAGACTGCTCCGGGGATGCCAACGGTGAGGTGGGTGTCCGCGAGTTCATTTTACAGAGACCATCAAAGCCGCTTTCAGATGGTAAAGACGAACAACCTGGCCTCTATTTAACAGCTAGCAGCTCTTCAGACTGTCTAATTCTCAGAGCCGATTAAACAGAAAGAGAGCTAAGAAATAGAGAGTAGGTTGAGTACTGAACAGAAGCAGAAGGGAGAATAAGGCAGCCGAACTGTGGGTGCTTCTGTGCCACTGGTCGGCATCATCTAAACATCAGTTTCCCTACCTTGAAATAAACCATTGCTGAGTGTTACGTCATTGCAGAACACAATTCGACAGAACCATGATTTGGCCAATGATGCATATTGAACTTTAAAAGAATAACCAAAATATCAAGCTGCGATTTGTCAGAACACGGTGAGAAAGGACAACCTTGGAGAAGAATTTAAAGAACATAACAGAAAAGAATCTACAAAAGAGTGGATATATGTGTATGTATAACTGATTCACGTTGCTGTACTCCTGAAACTAACACAACATTGTAAATCAACTAGACTCCAATAAAAATTAATTTAAAAAATAAAGAACATAACAGAAGTAAACGAGTTTTGAAACCGAATTTAAATCCACTGGAAAGGAACTTAAGGAAAGCTAATTTAGCAAATCGGCCATAGTCCTTTATCATCTTGCTCTTCTTACTTAAGAAGTCAAGGATGTATTTTTGCAAACTTATGTTTTATTAGTGACACAGAAAATTGGAAAATAACTGAAATCATTTCTCTATGTCCCTTCCACCCCCTCCTCACCCAAATTTTTTTCTGTATGAAAATCATAATGTCTTTCATTGAGACATTAAAACAATCAAGACTAATGAGATGGGAATTGCTAAAAAGACTGATTCTATAGTGGAACAATAATTATCTTTGGAGAATAGGATATATTCTCTCTGGGTTGAGGGGTAATGTCTAAAGACTAAACATTGCTTCAGTGTCACTAGCCAGTAGTTAGTCTTTAAGTAGAAGATAAAATACAGCATTGAACAATACAAAAGAATAAAATAAACGACACTGGCACTTCGCATAAGAAGAAATATAATGAATAAACATAAAAAATGCTCACCAATGGCCAGGAGAACACAAATTAAAACAATAAGGTTGCATTTTTCTCCCAGTAAATTAACAAAAAATTCAAAAGAGCCATGGCGTCTAGTGTTGACAAGGATGCAAGAAACAGGCACTTAAATATTATTGGTGGGAGTGTGAATTAGAATCAACTTTTTGAAGAGGGGTGGGGAGGAAAAGGAAAAAATTGTAGTGGCTATAAAACATTTTCAATGCACAAATCTATAGAATATATAAGAGGCTCAGTAACCAAACTCAAATATTTGGCTGAATCACAGAAACTCAATTCCAACCAAGTCAGGTTTCCCCTCTTTCCCCTCGAGCATTTCTAAGTCTTGACGTCATGTCAAGATGTGGGGAAGGAGGCAGAGAGGGACACAATCCTTGAAGTCATCATTTCCACACCGCATCCTCCAAGGAAGTCATCATTTCCACACCAGCATCCTCCAAGGAAGTCATCATTTCCACTCCGGATCCTCCAAGGAAGTCATCATTACCACACTGGCATCCTCCAAGGAAGTCATCATTTCCACACCACATCCTCCAAGGAAGTCATCGTTTCCACACCGCATCCTCCAAGAAAGTCATCGTTTCCACACCGCATCCTCCAAGGAAGTCATCGTTTCCACACGGGCATCCTCCAAGGAAGTCATCATTTCCACACCGCATCCTCCAAGGAAGTCATTGTGTCCACACCGCATCCTCCAAGGAAGTCATCATTTCCACACTGCATCCTCCAAGGAAGTCATCATTTCCACACCGGCATCCTCCAAGGAAGTCATTGGCTCACCCGGTCCTCAGCTGTTATCCCAGAAGGTCACTGAGGAGATGTCCCTTGTTCCCGGTGGCAAGGTCCCTAGATGTCCGGCAACTTTCTCTGCTCCTTCCCTCCTCAGCTGGAGCCATGGAATCATTTGCTTCGGTGCCACGCACAGCATTTTTTCTCTGGGCCCCTGCTGCCACTATCCCCTGAGGCTGGCTTCCTCTCTGAGATTATAACCTGGGAAACTTAGGGCCCGGCCTGCCGCTGGGACCTACAAATGCCTCTGTTGTCCTCACTTCCCCTCCATCCCTCACCTCCACCAGGCCAGAGAAATTTTCTCTAACCTAAAACAGAAGTTCTGCGGTCTTTTATGATGTGTCTCCCACACATTCTATCTTTGACAGTTTTCTTCATTCTCCTAAGGATTTGGGCTTTTGGAAACCAAAGCCTTTGAAGACTTTTGTCCCCCCTCTGATTTCAGAATTGGAACATCCCTCCTCAGTGACAATGAACACCGAAGGCCCTAGCTGCTTGAATATGGCAGAAGCAGGAGGGAGAGAGAGAAAACATTGCTAATATTTCCAAAACGTCGAATTTATGAGCTAACAATCCGCTACTCTCTTATAGAAATAAAATCCTACAAATATGTAAAAAGATACAGAGAGGATTACCATAACATTGATTGTAATAGAGAAAAATTAGAGATAATTTAAATTTCCACCAAGATACCGGATGGTTAAATAAATCATAGGAAACTGATAAAATGGGGGAAAAACCCGATAATACCGATAAAATTCTAGTTAAACATTATAAAGAATATGTACATCTTTATGTGCTGACTTGGAAAGATCCTATGAATATTGTGAAGTGAAAAGGGCAAAATTCGGAATGATATGTGAGATATCTCATTTGTTTAAAAAAAACACCCTATTTCTGTGTATGTGTACATGTGTTAATATGAGCACATAAAGAGATTGCTAATGCTAGTGGTAATAATTTCTATGTAATGAAATAAGAATGAGGAAAGACTCTTCCTTTTTTTCACTTTAAAATCTTTTTTAAACATTTTATTTGATTTAGCAGGCACCTACTACCTTTAAAGATTTTTTATTTAAGTTAAAAAAATGCATGTTAATTTAGCTCTAGATGGGACCTCATACATTCTCAAAGCATATATAATTTCTGCAAGAATCAGGAACTAAGACATAAAATGAAGACCTTCCATTCATTGAAGGTTATGATTCAGTAGCAAAGATGGATCATTTAAGATCCATGATGATTCTAAGGATCATTTTGCAAAACCCTGACTGGAAAGTAGCTTCCTGCTGTGAACTGTAAGAGATCAAAATTTCAACATAATTGGAGAATTTTAAATACCTTATCACACTCTGCCAAGCTCTGTGGGTCAAATAAATGTAGGATATCTTATTTTAAACAAATGATGACAACAAAGTATAAACATGATCCAAACTAATATATGTGCTAATTGTTCTTTGTTTTAATCCCCAGTGCACATTCTCCATTAACTGCGAGATGAACTGCCTTGTCTTGAATCAAACCTAGGAATAGCTGCTTCCGCCACTGATAGCACTTCAATATCAAAGGAATCTTATGGGTCTGAAATCCAGGCCCAAACTGTACACACTTGGCCCAACTACAGGCGTCATAATGACGTAGCAGAGGATAAAATTATGAGCTCGGCTGATATGCTTGGCACAGAATTATATTATGGCCACTTAATTAACAATGCTGATGCCCTATCTCCCAAACAGGACCTAGTATATTTTTTAAATTAATTTTTATTGGAGTATAGCTAATTTACAATGTTGTGTTAGTTTCTGTTGTACAGCAAAGTGAATCAGTTATACCAATACATATATCCACTCTTCTTTAGAGTCTCTTCCTATATAGGTCATTACAGAGCATTGAATAGAGTTCCCTGTGCTATACAGTAAGTTCTTATTAGTTATCTATTTTATATATAGCAGTTTGTATCTGCTAATCCCAAACTCCTAATTTATCCCTTCTCCCTGTTTCCCCCTTGGTAAACCATAAGTTTGTTTTCTACATCTGTAACTCTATTTCTGTTTTGTAAATAGGTTCATTTGTACCATTTTTTAGATTCTACACGTAAGTGATATCATATGATATTCGTCTTTCTCTGTCTGACTGCTCTCAGTATGATGCTCTCTAGGTCCATCCATGTTGCTGTAAATGGCATTATTTCATTCATTTTCATGGCTGAGTAGTATTTCATTGTATATATGTACCACATCTTTATCCATTCATCTGTCGATGGACATTTAGGTTGCTTCCATGTCTTGGCTATTGTAAATAGTGCTGCAATGAACATTTAGGATGCATATATCTTTTTTTTTTCTTTTTTTTAAAACTCTACAAAATATTTTATTGCTTGGATGTGTGAAATAAATTTAGGAGGCAGAAGAATAAACACTGGCTCTCAAATTTCTTTGCTAGTGATACACAGAATACAAAAGGAATAGTTTGACAAGTTACAATCAGTTCAGTTTGGGATACGTTGTTTCAGTATGAGTCTGAAACTCCAAGAAGAGTCCTAGATATAGAATTAAGTTGATTTTTTTCATACAAAATTATCTAGCACAATATACTGATTAATCAATATAATGCCAATTTCTAATAACACCAAGTTCTCATTATATGTGGGTCATTTCTTGAGCACTCTGAACTGTTACATTGACATAACAGTACTTGCCCACTCCCATGCCAACGTTACACTAGTTTTATTTTAAAAGTCTTGTTATTGCATAAATAACTACCACATCTTCTTCTTCCTCTTCAAAATTGTCTTGGCTGTTTTGGTTCTTTTTTTTTTTTTTTTTTTTACAGCAGCTTTTTGTTAGTCATCAATTTTATACACATCAGTGTATACCTGTCAATCCCAATAGCCCAATTCATCACACCACCACCACTACCCCCCCGCAGCTTTCCCCCTTTGGTGTCCATACGTTTGTTCCCTACATCTGTGTCTCAATTTCTGCCCTGAAAACCAGTTCATCTGTGCCATTTTTGTAGGTTCCACATATATGCATTAATATACGATATTTGTTTTTCTCTTTCTGACTTACTTCACTCTGTATGACAGTCTCTAGATCCATCCACGTCTCAACAAATGATAGGGTGCATATATCTTTTTGAATTATGGTTTTTTCCAGATATACGCCCAGTAGTGGGATTGCTGGGTCGTATGGTAGTTCTATTTTTAGTTTTTTAAGGAACCTCCATACAGTTCTCCATAGTGGCTGTATCAATTTACATTCCCATGGACAGTGTAGGAAGGTTCCCTTTTCTCCACACCCTCTCCAGCATTTATTGTTTGTAAATTTTTGATGATGATCATTCTGACCAGTGTGGGGTGATACCTCATTGTAGTTTTGATTTGCATTTCTCTAGTAATTAGCGATATTGAGCATCTTTTCATGTGCCTCTTGGCCATCTGTATGTCTTCTTTAGAAAAATGTCTATTTAGATCCTCTGCCCATTTTTTGATTGGGTTGTTTGTTTTTTTGATATTGAGCTGCATGAGCTGTCTAGTATCTTTATAGGTGATGCCAAAAGAAGAAGCCAGCTGACCCCCAAGGGAGTATTTTTGCTTCATATGTAAAAGCAATGACTCCCACTATTAAATAAGAAAATAGCCACAACTTCAAAACATCTGCAAGGGAACTTTCTCATCCCCATAAGCACCTACCCATGTAAAAAGTTTGGATCACCTCAACAGTAAGAGAAGCCTTTTCAAACATTTCTAATAATTATTCATTCAATCAACATTTGTTGAATGAGCGCTATGTACCAGGAACAGCTAATATTTATTTAGTATTTACAATGTCCCAGGCACTCGTCTACTTTCATAAATTAACTCACTTAATCCTCATGACAAGCTTATGAGTTGGGTTCATTGTCTTTCAAATTTTACAGAACTGGGCCCTGGGTCACAGAAACGAAGTCACTCATTCAAGCTCACATAGACTCTGTCCCTAAAGAAGCTGAGATTTGAACCCAGGTAGTCTGGCTTCAGAGCTCTGCTCTTCACTCCATAAACTAGGCTAAAAAAAATAAATAAAGGACACATTCTAATGGTGGAAACAGAAATGTAAAAAATAATTAAAATGCAGTGTAATGCTATGGGAGCATAAATGCAGGGATGAATAAAGAAAAACCACAAGTACCAGGGTTGAGTTCACAAATATTATGGAAATGTGTATGGTGGGGGGACTGGATAAAATTTATTCCATTTTTTTTGGAGCTCCATATTAGCATACATATGACTAAATGAAACACCTTCTTCGTCCATCCAAATTAAAAGTATATAAATTAATGAGTTCTAATCTCTCAATTGTACTAAACTGGGTGTTTTAAAATTGACCTAATTTCAGGAGACTAATTACCATTTAATACTTTACCCCTATAAGAAACAGTTTACAATCCTGAGAGAAAATATTGCAGCATTTTATTTAATGGAATGAAGCTGTCCACTGAGCAAGCTTTTTACCTGCAGCCCCTAAAATAAGTAGTCCTGGAAGAGTGACCAACTGACTTTTAAATCTCAGCCCTTCTCTTTTTAGAAATCCTGCCAATAAATGGCATCTCCATTTTCGCTTTCCTCTACGCTAGACACAAACATTCATTTTGCAAAGAGGCTGGCATGTCATTGGCAAAACTCACTTGTTGTGCTATTTCTATTCATCATCCTTATACCAGACCTCATCCCAGAATAGTCCTGCATAAGGTGCCACACGTGTCCTCTAGCACTTCAGGAATTAAGAGGATAAATAAAATGGAATCCCCATGACTTCAGACTAAGTTACCCAGGAAAGGCATCCATCCCAATATGGTTATGAGTTCTTTCTCAAAGTCAGCTTTTATTCTAAGCTCAATTAGGTGTATCAAGGTAAAACTCAGCTATACAACTCAGAACTTTTAAAAGTTCACTATATTAACTCTGTCTCAATCCATTCAAGCTGCTATTTTAAAAAATGGCACAGATAGGTTGGCTTATAAATAACAGAAATTTATCTTTCACAGCTCTGGAGGCTGGGAAGTCCAAGATCAAGGTGCCAGTGAGAGACTCTATGTCTGTGGTGTGCCTACTTCCTAGTTCATAGATGGCCATCATCTTCCCATGTCCTCACATGGAAGAAGGGGCAAGACAGCTGTCTGTGGTCTCTTTTATAAGGACACTGACCCTTCCTGCAGACTCCATCCTCATGACCCAATCACCTCCTAAAGGCTTCACCTCCTACCACCAACACGCTGGGGGTTGGGATTTCAACATATCAATTTAAGGGAAAACAATAATATTCTGTCCATAGCAAACCCACTCCACAATATTTAAATATCGATATTGACTTTCCAAAGAAGTCAACAGTCACAGAGGCAGGTGAAAGGAAAAGCCTTTGGATTTAAGTCCAAATGTGATGATGCATTTTTATAATGGGCCAGGCGATGGGAACACAAAGATGCCTGCCATGAGCCCAGCCCACATTAGCCCAATACCAAAGTTTGAGGTAGGTCAATAGTCCTGCTTCATGTTCATCACTTTGTAGAGTATATTTTTGAAGTCCTTTTTGAAATCCTCCTTAATTCAAAAGTAAAATCTTTGTCAAATAAAGACATAAATAGCTTCCTCTCCAAGACTGAGGGCCAGATTCCTTCCCTCAGAATCCCCATGGAACTTTTTCATACTACTAGATGAAACATATTTAGCCAATATCTGGGTTTCAGCCAAGGTGGAATAAGAAGAATGTTTCTGATATGACATCAAATTCGTCACTTTTAAGGTAATAGCATAATCATCTGTCAGACAACGTTACTTGTAGGGAACAACCATCTGCTGGAAAAAAAAATAGAAAAAGAAAATCTAAAGGTCATCTCATTTCAACTGAAAAGCTGAATTGTAAAAATTATGGTTGGCAAAGTGATATCTCTTCAATCAAAATAAAACATAAAATGATCCTTACTAGGCCAACAGCAGCTGTCCAATCGTAACAAACAAAATTCCTCAGTTGATGTCTTTTTATGGGCCCATGTTTTCTTCACCTTTCATTTTTTCCTGCAAAAATTAAGTGGAAAGACCCCTGGATGGGGTGAAGAAAGAAAGACATTTGGGGCTGTTTCTCATGTGTGTGTTGGATTACCTGCAACACACAGATAAAACTGGGTCTAAGCCTTAAAATAGAGCAGAGTGTCAATTGCAAAACAAATAATGATAATGGTATTTTCAAGATCAGCTCTTTATTCATGTTCTGTGCCAAAGCATTTAAATACCCTGTGCTACTCATAACATAATGTGGGTGGTAAAAGGAAAAAAAACTATCCCTACTTCAACATGTTATCCCTAAAGAGTCTATTTGTGTCAGTGCTGTAAAGATACAATTAATTTATATAACCCCAATATCCTAACGCTGAGACACAAAGCACATGAAACAAGACATTCTCTTATTTTGAAAAGAGAAAAACGAACATAAACTCTGCTTTATGCAACTGCCCAAAGCTATTTTAGATAAATAATAAAATAATTTGAATTAACAAATGATTCTAGTAAACCATTTTTATCAGATACTTAATTTTTTTTAAGTCCAAACTTTGAGCCCACACATACTTTTTCCCCATGGGACTTAACAATTGCTGTGCTGGTAGTTTTGTAGAATTTGAGATGATCTGGGCTGGGCACTCTTTTAATTTGGTCTAGATGATGACATTTACCATCACATAGTTAAATGACTGGCTTTAGAAACATTTTTTAGGCTACATATCTCACCTATGTGGCTGTACTCTGTTTGGGGAGATACCTTTTAATTTAAAATTAACCTTTGGGCCATTTCAATCTAGTTAGCTAAAAGCATCAGCCACTTAGAATTTTTATCCACTCTGGTTAATATACAAGTTTCATATATTTCTCTTGAAGGACTCCAAATAACAATGAATCAAATTATTTGTTTTTAAAAGTTCTTTTCTAACTGGATAAGAAACAAACAAAATTCTGTGTTAAAAAAGAAAACTTTCCAAAACAACCCAAAATCTAACCCTTCAGACAAATAGCATATTCAAAGTTGAGTTAGGAACATTTTTCACATCAAGTAATATTTTAATTGTATGTATAAATAACAAGAAATGACTCTGCTCTTGGCTTACAACTGGATTGCATTTTTAATTTTGGAGTTGCCTTATATTTTTGAGAATGCTGATTAAATATTAAAACTCATTAATAATTTGTGAAAGACTCCTTAGTAGAAAAAAAAAAAAGTTAAGTTTTACCCAGAAAACAGATATTCTTTCTTATTTTATTTTTGAAAGAAGCCTTGCGAATTTAAGAAGCAGGGGCGTGTGTGTGTGTGTGTGTGTGTGTGTGTGTGTGTGTGTGTGTGTCTACTTGACAGAGAGGGAGAGAGAACGCCCATGAGTGTCCAGAACATGTATTTAAATATCACCAATTACAGAGGCATTCTCTACACTTAACATTCATGGATAACCTTTGTGTACATATTCAGGTGGGGTCAGCAGAGTATTTATGGAATACAGGGCAGTACTGCTGGGAACAATTTCCCCTGTGACAGAGTGGTCATGCTACTTGGGTGAAACATATCCAAGAGAAATAAGATAGGGACTCTATGGGCGACAGCATTCATAAAGAGGTCAGAACTATAATTTCCTTAAGTCTCCAACCCATGGCAGATGAGTAGGAGAAAGAAAACTTTAATTCTACTAGCTACTACCCTGAGTAAAGAGGCTTTATTTCTTGCAAATGTTTGCTTTATTCTGAAATCAATCCTTCTTTCTTGTTTCTGATAAAGTGTATCTTGCCATTGATGCCAACTCAAGCCAGAAACAAGTAAGGCCTGCAGTATATACAAAGAAGAAGCTGGTATCCATAACAGTGTGCCGGGCAAATTCAGTCGCCCCCTGTTTTGACGATTAAAATAGAAAGAATGGGCAAGCTTCTAGTGGAAGTTCCAACAGGATGATTTTTACTTTTGTATATCCCACCCGTTAACCTGGCATGTGTGTGGAAGGGAGGGGGGAGGGTGTTAGAGGTGAGGCACATGCTGAGCTCTGTCTGACTAAAGGATGCTAAATGCTCCATATTAGTGAAACACCAGAAGAATAAGAGTTGGGCAAAGAAGACAGCATGGTACAGTGGAAAAGGAAGGTATACTCAGGTTTGACTTTTACCACTTAATAGACGTGTAGACGTAAGCAAATCATTTTCCTCTTCCTGCATATAGAGACGATGATACCTACTTCCTGGGGTCTTTGGAGGGACTGAGTGGATAGTTGTACTTGGTGGGTACTCAATGAATGTTTGTCTCTCCCTTCTCTTACTAAACAAAGCTTATTAAGAAATCAAAGTTGGTCATCTCCTAGCAGAGGAACACTTTGCCCAAGAATCTTCCCAGGTATCTCCCATTACACATTTATCACTTCCATGGACTAGTGTTTTAACTCCCTAAGAATTTAGTTTCTCTAACAGTTTGAATTTTAGTGGCTCTACATGGGAAGTACATTTAGTCATCCCCAAGTTTGTTCCATGATGGCAGGAGCTAGGTCCCTCCTGTACAAACTTGTATCCTAGCTCCTAGCTCAGATCTTGGCACAGAATGGGCTTTTAAGAAATATTAGAATGAATGAAATAAATGAAACGAATGCATCACCAATATCCACCCCCTCCAACATGGTGAAAGATAGACAATAAGGCCTTTAAAAATTCTGTTTATTCTATTCCTGACTCTTCTTATTTCAAAAATAAAACAGTAAGGCAAACTTAAACCACCACAAAGAAAGGAAAACATCTCAGCTAGTTTGTGGAAAGCACCATTTCCAGTGCCCAGCTATTCTCTTGCGGGCAGTTACCTGTGTAGCCATAAATGCTCCACTTTTCAACTTTATTGTAAAAATAAAGGTGTGGTAGAAAGAGCCTGAGAAGAAGGAATCTGAAGACTCAGATGTTAGCTACAGCCACCACATGAACACTTATATCAATCACATTATCTTTGTCAGTCTCATTTTTTCTCATTTGTAAAATGGAGATAAATCGGCCTTGCATCAAATATATACCTTAAGAGTTCACTGCAAGTGAGGATGAGATAAGACATGCAAAAGAGCCAGAACACTATAAACCTCTATGCAAAAGTAATGAACTTTACAATTAAAGCATGTTCTTAGAAGGATGGCAGGGCAGCTTCTACCAGAGCAGGCATAAGTGTGCCTAGTCTGGGTCATAATCCCAACAGAGCTGTTCAAAGAAGACACAGACCAAGTGGGGAGAAGAAGCTGTGTGTGTGTGTGTGTTTGTGTGTGTGTGTGTGTGTGTGTGTGTGTCAGGGGAATGGGAAGGAAAGGCACCATCATTTATTGAGCACTTACTGTATGCTACAATTAGCCAATGTGAATATACTCTCCAAAAACTAATCCTGGTCATTTGCTGAGACCCATCTCTGTTCCCTGTCCAGAATTCCTCTTCAGTAAAACCTCAGACCCAGAACAACCACAGAGGCCATCAGAACGGGGAAAATGATCTCTATCTTTCAGGTTAGTGTATTCTAGCTCAATAAAAACAAACAAACAAATAAACAAAACACTTCTAACTTAAGGATTCTTGATGTTACTTTTAAAACACTATTTTTGTACATATTTTATATATTTACCCTCAACAATTTGATTCAAGTTGTTCTTGTATACTTCCTATGAAGAGAGGATGTGCTAAGGGAAATTTTAAGCTTATCACCTCTCTCAAAAGTAATTAATTCTTAGCCTGCAGCATGAAATTAGCTGTCTTGTTCTACTAACTTCATTCTTCAATAGCATCATTCAGTGGTGTGCTTGAGCCAGCTAGCACTCACTCACAAGGGTCAATGTTGTATGTATCACCTCAATTTCATTTTCATCAACATTGGTCATTTGAAGTCAGCCTTGGTGGGAGGGAGTATTTACACCATAGAAATGGGCAAGGTAACAAAGCAGAGCTTTTTTTTTTTTATCCCCGAGAGCCAGTTGTTACACCTTTACCAGCACACCACTGTTTTATAATTTTCCTCATATCTACTTGTTTGATTTTTCTACGTCCACAATTCCATCTTCCACAGCCATTTTCCTCACCAAAATAACTTGAAGATTTCTATTTCATAAATTGATTGAGTTCAAAAAGTTGGTCTAGAAACAAAGTGACTCATTTTTGCTTTCCATAAGTCTTCTTTCTTCTAACTCCTCTTTGTATTTCCAGGTTTTTCCTCAACTGTCATAATAACCTCCCTTTCCCCGTTTTATACATTATTATCCATGCAGGATCTCCTACCCGCTGAGCCTTTTCCCCCAAACTATTGCACCAAAAATACCCAAATACCCAAATGAAACATCTTCAAGTCCTTTTGATTTTCATGCACATAGCCACTACCTATAAAATATTTGAAGAATTCCAAGTGAGTGAAAGGGTGTACTTCTGTTTGCTTGATTTTGTATATGCATCCACATTTTGTCATCTTTCTCATCTAGGAAATGTCTTGCAGGGAAGAGACTATAATATAAATAATACAGTGGATTAGCTCTAATACAGCAATAAACCTTATTAGCCATTCACACCCAATCCCTCCCCATTAATAAAGATAAACCTATCTGTGAAACAGATGGCATTACAATCTCCTCATCATAAGTATGATCAGGCATTTCTACCAATTGGCAAGTTAGAGTCAACTTCCCAACTTCTTACTATAACTTGGACAAGTTACATAGACTCTATGAGTCTCAGTTTTTTGTAAAATGCGGGGGGAGATAATTAGAGTAATATCTGTTTTGCCCAATTATTGTGAGGGTTAGGATAATATTAATAGATCACCTAGTACGGTGCTATCTATTATTGTTATTTTCATTCCTCTGAAAAACGTTACATTGACACTGCATTTTCCTCTAGGCTACAAGAACATACACACACTTTCTTGATAAATGTCTTTCTTCGTCTATCACTACAACATACTTTGAAAAAATTTAAAAATTGATTTAATCTTATTACACTATTATATATGAGTATTAAAAAAACATTTAAAAAATGATAAGAGAAGAAGGAAGGCAAAATCAATTCCTCAAAGATTTTTCACTGAAACAGTTACGTATGCTTTCAGGCTTTTAAAAATTCATATACAGTTATAAAACGAAATCAAACTCTCTACAGTATATACTGTTTTGTAATCTACCTTCTCCACTTAACATACCATGAAACTCGATTATGTCAGTAGATATAAGTATACAGCAAATTTTTAATATCTACAATGCATTCTGCTTTAAAGCTGTCACACCATCCATCAGAGAGAAGGTCCAAACATGGCTCTGATAACCTACTGCAGCTTTTAGACAAATGTCAGGGATCCCTTTCCCAGGTGCCTGATGGAGAAAGGGGTTGGCGAGACAGTGTTACCAACTCAGAAGTCAAGTGGAAAGTGATGAGTGTTGGATACTTGACTTTAATAAGGCAGGGAAGAAGAGAGTAAGATGAACCAATAGGCTCCACAGTATAGAAGTTTCCTATTTCTAGAGGGAGACTCCCGGAGAAGAGGACCAAATGGGAGGCTTAGTTCCACCACCCCTCCTCTTCCCCCCTTCCTCCCCCTCAAAAAGGAAGAAAGTGTTTAATAGCTCTGTCCTAAGACATTGACATAAGACACAAGAACGTGTTTAATAGCTCTGCCTGAGAGTGTTGGTCAGCTTAAGCAGACTAACAGCATAAAGGTTATTTGGCCTTTTATCTTCTTCTCTCTTTTTTCTGGGTTTCTGAAAGAAATGAGGAAACCTGCAGGTAATTAGTTATTTAGTGCAAACCTCTGGGCTGGTGTTAGTTTCAGGGCAGGGACTAAATAGCGTAAGGTAGCAAGAAATAAAGTTTAACCCTATTGACCCAATTCTCTAACCATATTTCCTTACAGATAATTCAAGACATAAGAGAAACCATTTGAATGTTGAGTGTGGTTGAGAAGAAGTCGGTAAAATTCTCCATAATCTGAAAAATTAACATCAGAATGACCAAACGTTTCAAAATGGCTGTGTTTAAGCTTGTGTGTGTGTGTGTTTGAATGGATCTGGTCTTTCACACCATCAACTGCCGCTAGCAGCAAAGTGTTATAAAAAAGGATTTTTTTTAAATCGGCGCATCAAAAGATAGAAAGCTATTATTACTCAGAAAAGGAAAGGTAACGGGACAACTGGCTTGCTTTGTAGTTGTCTTTCAGATTCTTTTGGATATGCAGGCACAAAATTGCCAATAATGTCTCTTAGCAAAATCGAGTCGAGGCAGCTAGTCGGAAAAACCAGCCACAGTGTTACCCTTTCTGAAATTCCCCCAGGTCCTCACTGGCACCATCTTGGACAACTGCCTTTGACTCCCACCCCAGTCTCTCTGCTCACTCCTTCCCCTCTGCTATTTGGCTCGAGCACCCATCCAGTAATTCAGAAAAAAATACTTGTTACTCTGAGCATGACTCACTTCCACGGAGAGTCCTGTTTTGAATTGCTTGTCCTCCTCCTGTGTGGTCATCCCTCTAGGCCTGCAGATCTACAGCAGAATAAATGCTTGAGGACCAAAGGGTTTCTATTTTTTCCTAAGAGTTACCTTTTCCTCCCATCAAGTGTGGTTAATGAAAACCCCTCTGATCAGGTCGTTTTTGCTGTGCTTCAGTGTACAGCTGCCATTTCAAGGGTTTAAAGTTAGGCTGGTTGCTGTTGCTGCCTTTCCTGTAGCCAGTTAATCACAGGATTCTTTTCCACATTGAGGCCAGAACGGGCATGGCACATGCAACAAGTAAGGAAACCACCGATTATAGGCCAAGAAGCTAACGTGCTTACACGACATGAATTGTTGAAAACACTTTGAACATTATTTTATTTGTTTTTAACTGTCCTTTACTTAAGAATTGTTTCTCTAGGATCCACTGCTAGACCTGGCACATTTATTCATGAGAGAATGGGTTACTGGCTTTTCCCTTGAGAGGTTGACCAGAGCGATAACAGGCTTTTGCTTGGGCAAATCAAAATGAGAGCTGGAGTTGGAGAAGTTCTACACTCATCACTGAACTTGAAATTGTGAGGGCTGTCTGTTCTCCTTCCTGGCTGGGCTACTGTGACCTGCTAATAATAATGAGAAAATTCAGAAGAAGCTCAATTCACATTTTAAAAATCAGTGAAATTCCTCAAAATCATATTTTGAGAAACTTTCAGATTGCATTTGCCTTAAAGTGCAGGCAGACTTAAAATCCAAGTGCAGATAAGATGCCACCACCTCTCAAATTTCTGGCATGGCTCTGGCACTGCAATAGTAAGAAATTCTTTTTGTTTCAAAATCTTAAGCTACACCTAACACATTTAGGGTCATGCAAGGGCTGAGCGTGAAGAACGCGTGAGTTCTGACTTTCTTCTCGATTCTGGCTTGCTGTATACCCTTAGGCATGTTCTCTAAATCACTTAGCGTCTCTCTTTGCACACCTATAGGGTGGAGATAATTCGGCTGACCTAGTTCACAGGGCTGTTGTGTTGAATGGCTGATTCATGATTATAAAGTACGTTGAAAGTACAGTGTTCTAGACAAATGCTCATAAATATAATGACATGTTTCAGAGTAGGAAGGCTATATTAAGCCACTTTCATGTAGAAGGAAATTGAAGTGCAGTGAGATTTGCATATCACATTCAATGTTAAAGACGATAGAAAGCAAACCCTAGCTCACTTTCTTAATGTCGTTGCTCTACCTATTGACAAGCAAAGGGGGAAGAATCCTAACATAACACTGAATAAGTTCCAAGAATTACCTTAGATAGTTAATTCCTGTCTAAACCTGCCTGCAACTTCTATATGCTACTGAAAACTGCTTGAAAATGTAGCAACTAAGTCCACTGAGTGATACAGTCATTGATCTCCTGGCTTTTGTTCTTTTTTTTTTTAATGGTTGGTGAGAGGGAAGAGTCATTAACGATACCAAGCCAATAAGGACCTTCTATGACTATGGCAAACTAGTCACAGAACCAAAAAATAATTAGTATCAATAGTACAACAAGAATATTTGAATGCCGTATGAATATTGACATTGGCTTCAGTTATCTTGAATTCCAGGTTCCACTGTGCTCTGTAAGTCAAGAGCGTGACCCCACTTCTGTTCTCTCAAATTGCATCTAGTGCTGTAGTAGTTTCAATGTTTCTAAAGTATGTTTACTCCTGAAAAATGAATAGAGCCGTACAACAGATCCTTCCCTTTACCAACAGTGCTGAAGAGTACCAGGCAGAAAACTTTGCCATGATCACTGTGACACGTGACTCACCATCTCGTGTGGAAACCACATCATGGCCGATATTATGTTAACTCTATGGCACGTTGCAAAGAGAAGAAGAAAAAAGAAGATTTAAGGAAGCAAGACATTTCCAAATTATGCAAGGGGACAAAATTACCCTGATCCACAGAAACATGAGATATAAGCAGGGTTAGATGCTCTTATAGGCCTAAGGAGAAAAATGTGGCCATGCTCAAAATGAAAACTAGGACCAACAGACTGGAAAGTTGAAAACCGTAAGCCAATTTTAGCAATAACTTACATAAATTTAGCATATCAATAAATGTTAAATATTATGCTACGTAATTTACATGTATTATAGCATTGCATTCTCACAACATCCTTTGGAGAAATTTATTCATTCATTCAAATATATTTATTTAGTCTTCTGTTTCCAAGTAGGAAATAGCAGTTGACAATATTTCTACTGTTTCTACTACCATAACTTTTTTTTAAAAGTGACACTGCAAAAAATAAAATCCTATTTTAAAAGGCATTGGGGGCTTCCCTGGTGGCGCAGTGGTTGAGAGTCCGCCTGCCAATGCAGGGGACACGGGTTCGTGCCCCGGTCCGGGAAGATCCCACATGCCGCGGAGCGGCTGGGCCCGTGAGCCATGGCCGCTGCGCCTGCGCGTCCGGAGCCTGTGCTCTGCAACAGGAGAAGCCACAGCGGTGGGAGGCCCGGGAACAAAAAAAAAAAAAAAAAGGCATTGGAAAGTGGAGGAATCAGGAGAATTCAACAATCCGTAGAAGAGAAAGTCTTTCTGAGACGAGCAGTCTGTCCCTGACAATTTTCTGTGGAAGATTTGCCAATTCTAGACATGGGCTGATGACTGGGTTTGGCCCGCACAGGGGATCTTCGCTGGGAGAATGAGAGATCAGCAAAGCTTTTAGCGGTCGTATGGGGTTGGCGGGACAGTTGGGAACTTCAGGCCTCCTAACACATGGTTGGTTTTTCCCACAGTATATTTGTTGAATTCTGGGAGTAGGAAGCTTTTATAAAGCAAACTGAAATCTCCTGTAGTATCAAGGTTTTTAAGAGACAAAGTCCCACTTGAGGAAGGGACCTGCTCCAACACGTGGCTGGACCCCTCCTCAATACATCTGATTTCTCCCTACTACAGCATACATAGTCAGATGTAAGGAGCTGGCCCAGTGGGGCATGGGGTGCAAGGAAAGAAAAGCAGCCTTGATACCCTCATTGCTGGAGCAGAGACACTAACTTCTTTGGGCAGGGCTACAGTATTGTGCCCTGGGATATTCCTGATCTCTGGCTGATTGGTGCTAACCACGACTGCCACATTTCTGAGATATCATCCAATTTCTCATTGATGGCCAATTCTGGTAATAAGGAACTTGAGGAGGAATTCCTAAAGACAATTTGAATAGAAAGGAAGGAGCAGGTATGAGGGGCAATAAATGGGGATGGGATTTCTCCATGGTAGCCAGTTGCTACCTAGCTAACTGAGCAGGTTTATAGAAGTCATGCATCTATAAGTATGCTACAGGAGTCTGAGACTGCTTGTGTTAGGGCTTTATATCTATTCAGTTAATCACTGCTTATTTTACCATGGAAAAATCCATGTTTAAAATAAGTTAGTGATACCCCCTACTACAGTCAGAGCTGTTTTACAGGTCAGTTAGGCAGTTCCCACAGAAAAAAATGTACCCAAGTTTTGACTGAACCGTTGACTAGAGTACTGGGCTAAGCCATCAGCAAGTATAGCCTATATAATAGCTGCTGTGATTTGGTAAAACAGTCACTTAAAAGGAATGTTTGTCAGTAATGGAGTTTAATTTTTTTAGGAAATGGGAAGCCCTTTTCAGGTTAATCTCAGCCTGGAGTTCCTCCAGAAGATAAAGAGGGATCTCATAATTTCTACCACCACAATACTGGGAAAACCAAAGACAGTATATATCAGTAGTCAGAAAGGCCATGTACTGTTATACATACTGTGTACTGAACAACTCTTAGGGGAATCATTCCCATCATAATCGTATGAATGCCATATGCCTAGGTAATGGTTCATATGTATGTTATTGACTCAAACAGACTATTTTGGAATCTTAGCCTGCCTCCTGCTAGTGTTATAGTCATGAGCAAGTTGTTTAACCTCTATGGGCCTCTATTTTATCATCTATCAATAAAAATAATAGTAATTTCCATCATAAGCTAGTTATGAATATTAAATGGAATAATAGTAAAAAGTTCTTAATCCAGCATGGTAGGAAGAATAATGGTCCCCAAAGATGTCCACATCCTAACCCCCAGAACCTGTGGGATGCTATGTTACATGACAAAAGGCAATTAAAGTTGCGGAGGGAATCAAGGTAACTAAAGAGCTGACCTGAAGGTAAGAATATTGTCCTGGATTATCTGGATGGGCCCAGTGTAATCATATGAGCCCTTAATAAGAGAAAACGAAGGCAGAAGAGTAGGTCAGAGAGAGACGTAATGACAGGAAAGAAAAAAAGAGACAGAGAGAGATTTGCAACCTCAGATAGACTCAAATTTCCATTGTTCTCTGAAGATGGAGGAAGAGGCCATGAGCCAAAAATTGCAGGCAGCTTCTAGAAGCTGAGAACTTTCCTCAGCTGAAAGCCAGCAAAGAAACAGGCACCTCAGTCCTATAAAGGCAAGGGATAGAATTCTACTGACTGCTTGGTTGAACAAGGAAACAGATTCTTCCCCAGAGCCTCCAGAAAGGAATGCAATCTGCCAGCGCCTTGGCTTTAGCCTAGGGAGACCGTTTTTGGACTTCTGATCTAAAGAACTTTAAGGGCTTCCCTGGTGGCGCGGTGGCTGAGAATCCACCTGCCAATGCAGGGGACATGGTTCAAGCCCCGATCCGGGAAGATCCCACGTGCCGCAGAGCAACTAAGCCCGTGAGCCACAACTATTGAGCCCACATGCCACAACTACCAAAGCCCACGTGCCTAGAGCCTGTGCTCCACAACAAGAGAAGCCACTGCAATGAGAAGCCTGCGTACCACAACGAAGAGTAGCCCCCGCTCGCCGCAACTAGAGAAAGCCTGCATGCAGCAATGAAGACCCAACACAGCCAAAAATAAATAAATAAAATACATTTTAAAAAAAAGAACCATAAGATAATAAATGTATACTGTTTTAAGCCATCAAGTTTGCAGTAATTCTTTACAGCAGCAATAGAAAATTAAAACTCATATACCATTGATGCAATTGCTATTATTACAATTGGGATCATTCATTCAACCTTTCAAGATATTTACTGAGGGCCTATTAGGTGACAGACACTGCTCTAAGTACTGTGATCCCACAAGAAACAAACTAGCAAGGACCCTGCCTTCACAGAGCTTACTTTTTAGTGGAACACAACCAGAGCTAGAACAAGGACCAGGAAGATGCTGACAGTAGCTGTAAGTACTTTTAGAATGTATTATCTAAGAAAGCAAACCTCTTCAGAAATACAGGTGAGGAATGGTGAGCAATTATGGACAAAGAATTTGAGAAGTCTCTGTAATAGTTTTTGTTAAGGCACTAATATAAGTGATAATGTTAAAGCCACAACAAAAAAAATAGGCTACATGAAGAGGATTATTTTATTTTCACTCATTTGATAAATAAAGAATGTGCTCTAGTCCATACAGAAATTTCATTTAGTTGATACCTGAAAAAGGGTAATGATAAGGTGGAATCATGATTACATTTAAGAGTATTTGCACTTTGTTGCATGTATAATTAATCCTAAGTTAATTATTTAATAAAGGGTAAGTAGTTTACGTTCCATTTTATGAATTTGCCCATTCTAGATCATTTTGTCTTAATAAAGTACACATTTTAGAAAACCTTCAGAACCACTGTAGATTTCCGTTCTCTAAGTTAACCCACAAAATTTTAATGGCTCCTCAGTTCTAAGCATCTACATATATGTGGTGTCCTTTGATTTTCACACTCTGTGAAGCATTTTACCTCCATTTTACAGATCAGAAATGACACAGTTGAAAAGTGATGAATGATTAAAATAGGACATTTAGCAGCCTACATTAAAATTAAAAACGTGATGAAGAGAGGAGAGGGGCTTCATAGAGACCAACGGCACCAGCTCCTTTCCTCTGGAGCTCAACTTCTAAGGTAAAAAGAAAGAAAATGCAGCCCAGATGATCACCTTCACCACTACCAAAGGCTGTGGAACTGCCTGCCAAAATAAAGAAACCCACTCCGTTCAATGCTGCAAATCTTTCAGTTCAAACCTCTGGTTGCAAAGGAAACAGCACCAATTTGCAACATTCCAGGGCTCTGAGTTGGTTTCTGGAGTCTTCTATGTCTGCTCTGTGAAGAGAATGAATTGATCCAAAGTAACAAATTGGTCCTTTGTTACTTTCAATAAACTGCCTCTGGAATTAATAAGGGATCTTGAAGAATGGACTAATGGTGAGAGTTTAGAAGGAAGAAGTCTTCAACCTAGAAATTATCACAAGGCATCACAGACTTGCTGTTGTCCTATATTGATGGGATACCTACTAGGTACTAGCACTGTGAGGAAATGCAAGAAGAATGTTTTCACCAGATACATATACTTTTCTTCTTTTTAAGCAAGAAGAATTGTTTTCTTTGGGTGATTTGGCAAAGACTGATCATGTGTCAGTGATATTGTAATGAGTGGTTTTGAGCCATGTTTTTAAGGTTAGGCTTCTTGAAGAAAGTGACACTTGAAGAAAATTTTAAGCAAACAATGAAGGATTGCTTGATGGATGGAACACGATAGATTTACCTTGTTGTCTGTGAAAAACGATAAGGCTCATAAAAGCAGACAGAAACAAGAAGAAGGCCATTTTGACAACAGAATGATATAAAATTGTAGACGGAGATTGAGTAAATTGACATAAATACTTGAAAGCTTATGAGACCACCTAAATATTCAACAGTAGGAACTATTTCAATAAAAGATGTCACATCCCTTCTGTGCAATAGCACACACTATTAAAGTCATGTTTTTGAGGATTATTTAATGGCATCAGAAATTGTTCCTGATGTAATATTACCTGAAAGAGAAAACAGTATAAAAACTTCATATTCGGGATAACAGCAGTTTTGTTATACACACCCACACACACACCATGCACATATACACACTGTGTCAGAAGGACTCTTCAAGTTACAAACATAAAAATGAAAAATTAAAGCCATCTGGCTTGAATAGGATAGGGAATGATTGATAACATGACTGACAATTCAGGGATAGAAGTAGCTTCAGATAAAGCCTTGACCCAAGGTTCCAGCACTGTGCCATGACCTAGTTTCTCTCTCTACATTTCTCCAATCTACTCCTGTTCCTACCTGGTAGTCTCAGGTAGGTCCTACCCTAGAGATCTTCCTGGGCTACATGTACCCTTATTCAAGTTATATGGGAAGAGAAATCTGAACAAAAACCAGCTTGGGGTCCTGGTTTGTTCGACTTATTTCTTATTTCCCAGCCCTGAACCAATTCCTGTAACCAAGAGAATGGGACATCTCTTAACCCCCTCAAACCTCCCACAATTGGAGGTGAGGTAAATCCCATCCATGTTGTTGCAAATGGCAGGACTTCCTTCTTTTTTAAGACTGAATAATATTCCATTGTATAGATATACCAGAATTTCTTTATCCAATCATCTGTGGACAAACATTTAGATTGCTTACATAGCTTGGTTATTGTAAATAATACTGCAGTGAACATGAGTACAATAGCTCTTCCTCCTCCTACAGAAATGGAAATAAAAACAAAAATAAACAAATGGGACCTAATGAAACTTCAAAGCTTTTGCACAGCAAAGGAAACCATAAACAAGGCCAAAAGACAACCCTCAGAATGGGAGAAAATATTTGCAAATGAAGCAACTGACAAAGGACTAATCTCCAAAATATACAAGCAGCTCATGCAGCTCAATATCAAAAAAACAAACAACCCAATCCAAAAATGGGCAGAAGACCTAAATAGACATTTCTCCAAAGAAGATATACAGATTGCCAACAAACACATGAAAGGATGCTCAACATCATTAATCATTAGAGAAATGCAACTCAAAACTACAATGAGATATCATCTCACACCAGTCAGAATGGCCATCATCAAAAAATCTAGAAACAATAAATGCTGGAGAGGGTGTAGAGAAAAGGGAACCCTCTTGCACTGCTGGTGGGAATGTAAATCGATACAGCCACTGTGCAGAACAGTATGGAGGTTCCTTAAAAAACTAAAAATAGAACTACCATACTACCCAGCAATCCCACTACTGGGCATATACCCTGAGAAAACCATAATTCAAAAAGAAGCATGTACCAAAATGTTCATTGCAGCTCTATTTACAATAGCCAGGACATGGAAGCAACCTAAGTGTCCATCAACAGATGAATGGATAAAGAAGATGTGGCACATATATACAATGGAATATTACTCAGCCATAAAAAGAAACAAAACTGAGATATTTGTAGTGAGGTGGATGGACATAGAGTCTGTCATACAGAGTGAAGTAAGCCAGAAAGAGAAAAACAAATACCATATGCTAACACATATTTATGGAATCTAAGAAAAAAAAAAAGTCACGAAGAACCTAGGAGAAAGACAGGAATAAAGACAGAGACCTACTAGAGAATGGATTTGAGGCTATGGGGAGGGGGAATGGTAAGCTGTGACAAAGTGAGAGAGTGGCATGGACATATATACACTACCAAATGTAAAATAGATAGCTAGTGGGAAACAGCCACATAGCACAGGGAGATCAGCTGGGTGCTTTGTGACCACCTAGAGGGGTGGGATAGGGAGGGTGGGAGGAAGGGAGACGCAAGAGGGAAGAGATATGGGAACATATGTATTTGTATAACTGATTCACTTTGTTATAAAGCAAAAACTAACACACCATTGTAAAGCAATTATACTCCAATAAAGATGTTAAAAAAAAAAAATCTCTTCCAGATACTGATTTCATTTCCTTTGGATATGTGATTCTGACATCAACTCTAATATGTGGTTCTTTTCCCCACACTAAGCAATTCTCTGACACCAGCTAAGTGTCCTACAATTCAATTCAATTCCAGTACTCTCTGGAGATAGCATTAGATTCCACAGGTTAAGGGCTTAGTATCCCAAGACTTCCCCCCACTTGCCAGTTGCAAGTCTAGCTACTAGTTACCTGTGCTTCTGACCACTGGCTACATTTTGGAGGTTCCCAGACTTCCTCCTTGGGTTCTACTAACTTGCTAGAGCAGCTCACAGATCTCAGGAAACCAGTGAACTCACTAGATTACTGGTTTATTACAAAGCATATTATAGGACACAAATCAACAGCCAGATGAAGAGATACATCAGGTTAGATCCCAAACAAAGGAGCTCTGTCCCCATGGAGTTTAGCACTCAGCACAGCGGTACATGGATGCTTTCTGGTTCACCAACTTAGAATCTCTCCAAACTCTGTCCTTTTGCGGTTTTATGGGTTTTCATTACTTAAACATGATTGATCAAATCATTGACCATTGGTGATTGATTGAACCTCCAGCCCCTCTCCTCTCCCAGGAGGTTGGAGGGTAGCACTCAAAGTTCCAACCCTCTAATCACATGATTGGCTCCACTGGCAACTAGCCCCCATCTTTAGGTGCTCTCCAAAAGTCACCTTATTAACATAATGAAAGACATCTTTATAGGTCTCATCACAGGAAATTCCAAGGGTTTTAGGAACTCTATATCAGGAACGGAGATGAATACCAAGTATATATTTCTTATCATGTCACAATATCACAAGATATATACCCAGAGGTGTGATTGTTGGATCATATGGTAGTTCTAGTTTTAATTTGGGGGGAACTTCCACACTGTTTTCCATAATGGCTGAGCCACCAGTGGTGCACAGAGGGTCCCTTTTCTCCACAGTCTCACCAGCACTTGTTCTCTTTTGTCTTTTTGATCATAGCCATCCTGACAGGTGTAAGGTGGTATCTCATTGTGGTTTTGATTTGTATTTCCCAGATGATTAGTGATGCTGAGCACCTTTTCATATACCTGTTGCCCATTTGTATATTTTCTTCAGAAAAATGTCTATTCGGGTCCTTTGCCCATTTTTAAAAACAAGTTATTGGGTTTTTTGCTATTGAGTTTTATGAGCTCCTTATATATTTTGGATTTTAACCCATCAGATACTTGGTTTGCAAATATTTTCTCCCATTCTATAGGTTTCCTCTTCATTTTATTGATTGTTTCCTTTGCTTTCCAGAAGGTATTTAGTTTGGTGTAGTTTCACTTGTTCATGTTTGCTTTTGTTCCTTGTTCCATATTCAAAAATAATTGCCAAGACCAATGTCAAGGAGGTTTTTCCTTATACTTTCTTCTAGTCTTACAGTTTTCAGACTTAACATTTAAGTCTTTGACCAATTTTGAGTTACTGTTTGTGTATTGTGCAGAGTAAGGGTCCAATTTCATTATTTTGCATGTGGCTAGCCAGTTTTCCCAATAGTATTTATTGAAAAGACTATATTTTCCTCATTCTTGGGGCCCTTGTTGAAGATTAGTTTACCATAAATGTACGGGTTTATTTCTAGGCTCACTTTTCTATTCCACTGGTCTGTGAGTCTGTTTTTTGCCAGTACCAAACTGTTTTGATTACTAGCTTTGTAATGTCAGTAATCTGAAATCAGGAAGTATAATGTCTTCAACTTTGCTCTTCTTTCTCAAGATAGCCCTGGCTATTAAGGGTCTTTTATGGTTCCATATGAATTTTAGCACTGTTTTTTCTATCTCTGTGAAAAATGCCATTGGAATTTTCCATTGTATCTGTGGACCACTCTGAGTACTACGGACATTTTAACAATATTAATTCTTCCATTCCATGAACAAAAGATATCTTTCCATTTATTTATGTTTTCCTCAGTTCCTTTAATCAGTATTTTATAGTTTTCAGTGTTTAGATCTTTTATCTCCTTGGTTAAATTTATTCCTAAGCATTTTATTCTTTCCAATGCTATTGTAAATGAAATTGCTTATTTGGTTTCATTTTTGGATAGTACATTGTTAGTGTATAGAAACACATCTGACTTTTGTATATTGATTTTGTATCTTGCAATTTTACTGAATCCACGTATTATTTCTAACAGTTTTTTGTGGAGTTGTCTAGTTTTTCTTGTCTAATTGTTCTGTCTGGGACTTACAGTACTATGTTGACTAGAACTTGTGAGAGTGGGCATCCTTGCTTTGTGCCAGCTCTTAAGGGAAAAGCTCTCAGTTTTTCCCTATTGATTATAATGTTAGTTGAAGATACCCAAATTTTAGCATTGATTACCTCTGGAACTGGATTATAGATGATCTTAAATGACTTTACATTGTTACTTATTTTTTTAAGACAACTTCAATATGTATGTATAATCTAAGAAAGTACAAAACTTCGTGAGGGCAAAGGTACACATTCCTATCTATGTCACTAAAGCCAGATTATTTATAGATAATTTTATATAGTTCTATATAATTATATATAGTTCTATATTATTTTATACATATAGTTTTATAATTCTTTACATACAGTTGACCCTTAAACAAGGTGGGGTTAGTATAATTTATAGTCGGACCCCCATATCTGCGGTTCCTCCACATTTGTGGATTCAAACAACTATGGACCGTGTAGCGCTATAGTATTTACTATAGAAAGATATCTGCATGTAAGTGGACCCATGCATTTCAAAGCCGCCTTGTGGTTTATGTTTATATGTAGATAGATTATACTTATACTTCATTTATTTATAAATTAATGTACATTTAAAAGTTTGACACCTAGTGGTGAATGGTTTTAATAAGTGTTTAAAACCATGGGACAGTTAAGAGAAAAAGCAGTGATGCCATCGAGCAACAGTTGAGGAATGTTATTTTTGCAGTACTGTTTTTGACTGACTGGAGTTAATGAGGCTTATCAATTAAAATTAATTTTCTATTACCAAGTATTTAGGTAGCCATACATATGGACTTCAAAGACCTCATTAAAAAAAAATCACTCAGAAAATATGTAACTGGCTTGTGCCTGGGCTTTCCTCAGCCATTTCTCCTCTAGTTCCACCTGTCTTTACGACTGTCTTAGCCCATTGTCAACAATCTGGCCACAGAAGAAAGCAACACACACACACAAACACACAAACTCCAGTAAGGTAGTTGTACTGATATTCTTACGGGCAGATGGAGAATCAAGGTAGATGATATAGCACAACTTTATAAACAGCACATTTACTCTCCTTCACACATTCCCAAGTACCCTTTCCTTTGGCAGCTGTCTGATACCTCCTCGCTCACTCGTCCAAGAAGTCTGCATCTATTTTATCTATCTTACTTCTCCTCCCTCCTTCCAAAGCCACATTGTCTCCAGCAGCCCCCATCAGCCTAGTTTGCTTCTTCTAGGTCAAGAGTCAAAACACAAATGCCCCCAGGAGCCAGGCAGGCAACATAAAGGAAAGAATAAAAATCCAAGTATAAAGGACTAGGGGGGATTATGGCAACTAGACAAAAAAAAAAAAAAAAAAAGCCCATAAAGTACTTGGTACCCTGTGGGAATGAAGATCCAGTATTCCCTAAGTTCCTGGAGACCCTGGAAATCTGATCTTTTTTACATCTTGGCAACTAATTCACATTTTAACAAAATACTCTGTGGGCCAAACAAAATGTATTTGCCAGACAGATGAAAACCATGGCTACAGGCTGGATCTCTCGGTTCCTCTTCCTAAGTGAAAGATGGTAGCCTTCTCTTGGTGTCCTGGGTTCATATAATCAAACACTAGCCACTGCCCAGGGTGAATGTAAATGACTCATCACTTCATTTGTGTGTCAGAGAGTGGGGAGTAATACAGTTATAGACACCAAAACTTTCCAACATAGCACTGCATCTTGTAGCTGGGATAACCTAAGTGTTAGGAAAGCTGGTACCAGTTCCTCTTTAGCCCCTCCCTAGATATAATCTTATATCCCATGTCATAATGCCAAGATAAATGCTGAGATGCCTTCAACTCTAAAATTAAATGAGCTACACTGTACGCATTTTTTATGCTTTTTTTCCTTTTGGAAAAAAAAGCAAAGTGAGCCAAGCATCTTACCAAGGTGCTCAAGTTGCTGTGATACACACTATACGAGTGACAAAAGGCTGAAGAGTCAATGCCCAAAGCAATGGCTTTTCAACTTTTTTTCTTGACTATGTCTCATTCAGGATTTAGTCAAGAAAATGAAAATCCCTGTGGGTATTTCAAACAGAGGGATTTAAAACAAGGAATTGGGGCTTCCCTGGTGGCGCAGTGGTTGAGAATCTGCCTGCTAATGCAGGGGACCGGGTTCAAGCCCTTGTCTAGGAAGATCCCACGTGCCGCGGAGCAACTAGGCCCGTGAGCCACAACTGCTGAGCCTGCGCGTCTGGAGTCTGTGCTCCGCAACAAGAGAGGCCACGATAGTGAGAGGCCCGCGCACCACGATGAAGAGTGGCCCCCGCTTGCCGCAACTAGAGAAAGCCCTCGCACAGAAACGAAGACCCAACACAGCCAAAAATAAAAATTAATTAATTAATTAATTTTTAAAAACCCCAAACCTCCACCTTCATTTTCTAAAAAAAAAAAAAACACAAGGAATTGGTTAACCATGTTGAAAGAGCAGAAAGGGAGCACTAAAATAATATCTAGAGATAATAACCGTAGCAATCAGCTACCTAGTCTTGGAAGGGGGGACAAAGAATAAGAGGCGGGGTGGTTAGAACCGGCATCGTGCAGGAAGGGTTCTGAGAAGCTGACGTCCATACATTTGAGGAGGTGCACCCTCCGATTTTGGCTGGTACCTCTACGGCTGGAGACCTGAAAGAAGGTGAGAGAAGCTGGAGGCTGGACCTGATGCTGTTGCTGGAGTGATGCTGAGGGAAACAGAAGAACCGAAAGGAAGCCCCTTCTCCCCTCCTCCCACCTTCTCCTCTCTCTCTAGCACCTCCTACTTGCAGAACCTAACAAGAGCCAGACAACATAGGAGAATCCCAATGCCAACATTACAGAACAGTGTAGAGAGGGTGGATTTGGAGTTGAGAGACAAAAGGTAAATAACTGGCACAGACACAACCACGGTAAGAAATATATTCACATCAGGACTCGGTATCATGACACTTCCATGCACGTCCAACTGAAACAAGCTTCACGCCACAATGGTAGGCACTACATATTCTATTCTATTCTATTCTTTAAATGCTACTTATACCACCCTTAATTGGTTTCATTAAAGTCCTAGAAGAGTCTCAAATATGAAAGAGAAGTGGGTGATTCCTGGGGTTCCATGGGCTCAAAGTGTACACAGTTGAGAAGAGGGACTCCTATCAAATTCCAACAAAATTCTATGAGCCACTTGGAAAATGTGGGGAAAGGATGGGAAGACTTGTTTTTCTGATTTCAGAGAAGTTCTTGCAAGGCGACAAGGAATATCATTGTGGTGGAGCCCACAAGATTCACATTTTAATTTTGACCCTGCCTTTGCTGTCAACATTATAGATGTAAGTCTGGAAGTTACATATGACATAGGTGTTTACATGGTGGGTGGCACTGAAATATTTAATGCCCTTTTTAGAGGCAACATTTATCAACATGGTGGCACATGGAAATTAAGTTTGTTTTCTTTAGTGAATAAGTGTTAGGAAAATTATAGAGTTGTCCACTGGATGGCATAAAAGTCACTAATAAGAGATTCTTCTTTAGATTTCTGTAGTAATTAACCTAAAAGAGTAGACTTTTATGACTCCAAAAATACAAAAGGACTGTACTAATTTTTTGGTTATTGGTTATTATTCACTATTAAGTCAAACTTTTATATACATATTTTTTCTGTTCATTAGTAATTCAATCACTGAATTTAGTCCTTATGAAGCCATTTGGATATCAGTACTACTAAAAACACAACCCCTACCCTCCAAACACTAGACAAGAAACTTGGGGAGAAAACCAATTAAAAGACGCAAATGCAAATTAAAATCAGCATAGATGGTTTTCACTCACAGAGTTAAGAGATACGCTCATGCGTAGAACCTGGAGAAACTTTTGGCCTGGATCACACAGAATTTTACCCTTTGCGTTTTTTTCACCTAGTATTCAAATTTGACTCTGTACATCACATTCTGAAGTTCATCAGGAAAACCCAGGATCTGAATCTAGGCTCAGATCCTGCTTCTGCCATTCACTTGCCATTTGACCTTTGGCAACTCACTTCTCAGTCTTAATTCTCTCCTCAGTTGACTTTCATGAAGATCAAGTGAGAATATAGATGGAAAAGAAATTGGAAGTTTATGGGTGCTATGCAAGGGGCAGAATCTTATTAAACTCCTCACCTTACATGCACCATAGCATCTAACAACAGCTCAGGGGACACTGCCAATAAGTCTCCCGTAACTGATGGAGGATTTGTTTTAGATGAGAATATCTATCGAGAAGCTATGATTCTCTCATCTGTTTCTATTGGAAAATACAAATACACACTGGAAAGAAAAGGGGGCAGGCTTCAAGGTCCACCAGCATAGGGTGGTATAAGAGCCTGGGTTCAGAATCTCTCCACCCCAGTTCAGATCCAGGCTCCAAGACTTCCTGTGTAACCTGGATGAGTTACTCACCGTCTCTGTGCCTTATTCATCTACCTGTAAAATGGAGGGAATCACACTATCTGACTCATGAAATTGTTGTGAGGGTACCTGTAAACCACTGTGGAACAGTGCCTGGCAAATAGTAGCCCACAAAATTGTCAGCTATTACCATCATTTTTATTCTTATTCCCAAAGTTTGAGGAAGCCAGCGGGAAGGTAAAAAGCAGAATGATGAAATGAAAGAAACTATGGAAGAGGCATGAATTGAGGAGATGCTTCACAATTCTGAGTATTGCAACAATACCACAGCACTCAAAGTCCCACAGACAGCAGATTAAATTACTGAACCTCTTCCTTTCCAAAAATTTTCCAGCTCTCTATTCAGAGCAGTTGTCTGTGGGAACACATCTCTGATTTTATAATTTAAAAACTCCCAGGTTTCATAAATAAAACCACAATGAGAGACCACTATATAGCCAAGAGAATGGCTAAAGTGGAAAAAACAGACAATGCCAAGCATTGGGGAGGATGTGGAGCAAATGGAACTCGAGGATGTAGACGGTGGTCATGTAAACTGCTAAAAACCCCTTTGGAATACTGGTTGGCAGCATCTATGAGAGCTGAACATATGCATTCCCTATGATCCAGAAATTCTACTCCTAGGTATATACCCGATAGATATGAATGCATGTGTTCACCAAAAGGCGTGTGCAGGAATGTTCACAGAGACAATATTTATAACAGCCCAAACAGGAAACAACCCAGATTCCATCACACAAGCATGGGTAAATAAATTGTGATATATTCACAAAATAGAATGCTGTATATCATAGAGAAGGAACAAACCATTGTTACAACCAGTTTGTTCAACAGGGATGAATCTCACAAATATAATATTGAGAAAAGTAGCCATATATCAAAGAAGGCCTGCTGGATGATTCTCTTTATATAAAATTTAAAAGCAAGCAAGAGTAAACTCTGGTGTTACAAGACAGAAGAGTCACTGTCTTTGGAGAGAGTGGCAATGGGACAGGGAACAAGGGAGCTTCCAGAATCCTCTCATACTCTACTTGTGGATCTGGGGGCAGATTACATGTGTTCACTTAGTGAACATTTGCCAGTATGTACACATACATGGATACATATGCACACAATGTGTGTATGTGTGTGCGTGTTGAACTTCAAAAATATTTCAATGCAAGTAGGAGTCTTGATCATTTTAACAGCTGTAACAGAAACAGTTGAGATATTTGAGGGAGCTACCTCCCCAGGTACTGTGCATCGGCAGGCGGACTCTCAACCACTGCGCCACCAGGGAAGCCCGAGAAGTCCCTTCTTCATGCCACCAGTTAACCCTGTACCCTGGTGCCTCATACAATGCTTTGAAATGACTTATTTATGTGTCTGTCTCCCCTACTCAGCCATAATCTGCTTAAGGCCAGAGACTGTGTCTTATTTATCATCCTCTCCCCAGTGTTCAACCCAGAGCCTGGCACATAGTAGCCCTCTAATAAATGTTTCTTGAATGAATACAATATAAAACTAATGGGATAATAACCTATAATGGAAAAGAATAACATAATGGAAAAGAATCTGAAAAAGAATAGATATATATGTGTATATATACATACCTGTGTAACTGAATCACTTTGCTGTGCACCTGAAATATTATAAATCAACTATACTCCAATAAAAAAATTTTAATTAAAAAAAGAAGCTAAAATAAATAAATAAACTAATGGGAAATGAGATACAACTTACTTTATATTTTATAGAAATATGATTTGATGCCAAGTTTGCTGAAACATCAATTTTTGTCAAGCAGGCTACCCAGCAGTCTTTGTCAAGTGTCTTCTGAGTTCTCCCCCCAACAAATTTCCCGCAAACCATTCACCACTTTTCCCCAGCTTTAGAA
This sequence comes from Neophocaena asiaeorientalis asiaeorientalis, assembly GCF_003031525.2. Lineage (NCBI taxonomy): Eukaryota > Metazoa > Chordata > Mammalia > Artiodactyla > Phocoenidae > Neophocaena > Neophocaena asiaeorientalis. Next base: position 4,064,085 of record NW_020185337.1, on the reverse strand, counting down.
TATTATTAACTAAGCTCTTCTGATGATAGGATGTAGAGGACATCATGAGCTGTACCTTCCTCATGAAAGTTTCCTAATAATTCTTGATTGAATGATGAAAATAAAGCTATCGTGCATAGCTTAGCCGACTCTATAATCTATCAGAGAAATTTTACAACCTAACAAATGCATTGGTAATATACTTACACTGCCTGCTAAAGTTTGCAGAGACAATGTAAGGATGGAGGAAGCTTTCTAACTTTGCTGTACCTTTAACAATTTTCTGAGATTTGTCGTTTATTGCTTTAATAGGATATCAAGAAAAATGAAGTAATCATCAGAGACACAGGGTGCTGTTAATCTAAGAATGGGCATTTGTGCTTCCCAGCCTGAGGGGCAAGTTCTTATCTTTCTCATGAGTCAAATCTGTTTAATTCTTTTGGTGTCTCTCTGTTGATAAAAGTGTTCTTACAGACAACAGCTAAGCATCAGAGCACCTCACTTTTATCACATTCTGGTCATTGTCCTTTGCCTTTGAGACTTAACGGTACAAAACAGAATGAGAAAAGTCAATTTCTTGGGGTTCGGAAATCAGTTTCATATTTGCTGTCTTGACAGCAGCCAAAAAGGACAAATTAATAAAACGTTATATACAATACTAAAAAGGAAGGCGGGGTGGAAGGAGACTTAATGTCATCTATTCATCAGTGACCTAACCAGAAAAACATTAGTGAATGATTAAAGAAAGATCACCCTAAGGGGAATGCAGGGGGGATTCAGACAGGCTTTAGTCAAAGCCCCCAGATCTAATGTAATTTCAAGCTGGCCTCAAAATTCAATTTGTGTGGAACCTCTAAGTCATCTATTCCGCTACGACATACAGCATAATTGCATTTGAACGGCGTCCAACAGAACGCTGAGCAAATGTCCTGTTCCGGGCCCTGGGTGCCCACGTGGAAGGCAGCCCAGATGACCACACAGGAGGACGGGCTCCGAACGCAGTCTGCCTGCTCATCCCACCTGCTGACCGTTGCCCTCCACAGGAAGTACATGTTTCTGCTTAATTCCTGCCAGCTTTTGGCTGTGAGGTAGGGCATCTGCAGCGGGCAGCTCCCGAGGGCTGCCACCTGGTGCTGTCAGTCGGCCTCAAACCAAGGAGGAAAAGGGGAGGCATTCATCTATGTGCTTATTTTTCTGTGTTTAGGGTATTTCTTGGGACTTCGAGTTTTCACTTGGCAAGTTAACTTGTCTCTTTAGTTAGGAGGGAAAAAAGGAATTTTGCTTGCTTGCCTTTAACTTAGAGTTCCCTTTTTTGGAAAAGCTGTTTAGAATACCTGGTTCACCCTCATTAAATCTATGCAGCTTCTTCACAGTACTACAAACTTACTTGCAAATATCCTTTAAAAGTATATGCACCAGAATTTGAGACACGTGATAAACCATAATGGGAAAGAATATGAAGAGAAGGTATATGTATAACTGAATCTCTTTGCTCTACAGTAGAAATTAACACAATGTTGTAAATCAACTATACCTCAATAAAATAAATTTTAAAAAAAGAATTTGAAACAGAGTCATTGCCCCATTATTTTTTAATGTGCTGTTCTAAACAATTATAAATAGGCAAATATAAAGTTAGTGTTTGAATCCCATTAAAAAGAAAAGATGAAAATAAAACAGAAATAAACGTCCCAGGAGAAAGATGGAGCGTTCCTTAGGAAAGACCATTTTTGGCTCCTGTCTCAGTGGTTTATAGCATGAAAAGGAATAAAAGATCCTCAGTGAATGTCAACAGTTAGGTAACATTTCAACTTCAAAAAGCCCACGTGTTTTGATCCAAGATCAACTTATATTTAACTTTAACTCAGGGCTTCCACTTTGCATCTACAAATGCAGTCCAACTTTCACAAAACCGAGGTGATATGATGAACCTGACTAATGAGAAAGCATGATTTGCTTCTACGAGACTGCTTTATGTAACAGGACAATTGTGAACAGGTATTAGCACCTGGGTGAGAAGAGAGCCACTGCCCTAATGACACAGATATTTTGGCTAGTGGCTTTTCACTTGGTTTATCCTACTGATGAATGACAAAAGTACTAATGATTAAATGTATGAAGATGCTGGGTTAAGTATTGGTGACAATAGGAAAAGTTAGATGTAATCAGATGCTGACTTGCTGAATAAATTTTAGATTATATATCTAAGCATGATATAGGCTTTTTTTTTTTTTGCGGTACGCGGGCCTCTCACTGTTGTGGCCTCTCCCGTTGTGGAGCACAGGCTCCGGACGCGCAGGCCCAGCGGCCATGGCTCACGGGCCCAGCCGCTCTGCGGCATGTGGGATCCTCCCAGACCAGGGCACGAACCCGTGTCCCCTGCATCGGCAGGCGGACTCTCAACCACTGCGCCACCAGGGAAGCCCGATATAGGTATTTTTTAAAGCATGCACCCATTTATTTACATTACCACTAGAAAAATTAACTTGATTTCTCTAACTCTGAACCATATCTTTTCCACTGAAGCAACTCTTTCATCATGAGATTTTGTTGTTGTTGTTGATAACAGGGAATTTATGAGGAAGGCAGCCATCATCTTATGGAAGAACAGACTATTCTGAACTTCAGAAAATATATTACTACAGAAATTGGTGTTCAGAAAATCAAGTGAAAATGGCTGTGAGTTTATATCTGTCCAATGGCATTTTTAACACTGAAAAGAATCAGAGCGGAGACAGAATCAGAGAGTCCTACACCAGCATATTTCTGCACGTTTTCTAGTAAACATAAGCACTCCACTGCCTTTATTTACATGGCCCTATTTTCATTCTACCTGTGTATTTTTAGGAAATTCAATAAAATATTTGCTCAAAAAGTATTCCGTACATGTGAAGGCCCGAGGTGCCAAGTCATACAAAGACCTGGATGCAAGAGAGGAGCAGGAAGTTGAATGGGTGAAAAGTGGTTGGGCAGAGAAGTACAAAAGGGAGGGAAAAAAAGCAGAATGACCCTTAACTTAAGAATGAGAGGAATCAGACCGCAACGTGAAAAGCAGAAACTATTTTCATAACTTCTTGTTCCTACCAATGGTGTCTTGATTATCTGAAACCTCTGGGAAGCTGCCTGTGCTCACTTACACCCAGGCAAGGAATGAAGGAGATGGGAGCCTGTTTGGAAGTTTTGGAAACATCCTCTTTGTGCAATTTCTGACTACCCATCTGTGCACTTCCCATCAGCCCCCATGCAACAAGCAACTACATTGTACTGAGAGTTCTTTCCGGTGTGTTTGAAACGATCGACTTAGTCTCCCTCAGAAATGCTGGTAGAGAGACAGGCCATCACAAGAGGATGCAGCTCCTCGTACCTTAGGAAGGGGCTCTAAATCAACAATCCATGTATACCCAAGAAATGCTCAGGGAACTCCTTCAAGGGAATTCTGCAGTCAAACATGTTTATTAAACTGAAGTGATGTTCTTCTGAGCAGTGAGATCATCAGCCAGATGCTCTGCTTAAAGATAAGGCAAAATTTTAATCTGCCCCTTGATATCCTGTCTTCAATTTCCAGGCTGAGTTTCTGAGAATTGCCTTTGCCTCAGGAGAGCTTGCTACATGCTAAAAGAAGGCCGTAAGGACAAAGGGTTCCTGAGCATCTAAGCGTACCCTATATTCCTATTCGCAGAAACAGTATTTCACATCACTTGTCTCTCATTCAGCTGGCTCTGAAGTGTAAACACCCATCCGCCTGCGTGCACTGTGAGAAATTCCTAGGTTTTGTTTCATGAATTTTTCATGGAAAGCAAAACAGGATTTTCTTTTTTTTCACCAGGAGATCTTTTGAAACATCTTGAACTTGCTTTGGGTATTTAATTGGATCCGTTTCCTGTAATGTTGCTTTCCGCCCTCCTGTTCCTTCTCTTATCCAAACCCCAAAGCCTTCAGCCACTGGCCCATTCAGGGCTCTGGTTTGATAGCCCTGCAATTGGAGGGTGCGGTGGGAGAAGAGGCCTCATATCTTTGTTTTTCTGGTTCTCCCTAACACCCTGGTGGCCTACTTGGGTGTCCCACAAGCTCTCTGTGGAAAACAGTGTTTCCCATTTAGCAACAACTCCACCTAGCTCCTGAGCTATACTTAAGCAAGGGTGAGAGAGAGCTGCAATGATTGAAGCTGTGTTATGCCATGCAAGAGAAGCCATTTTCTCCCCATGGTGGTGGCCCACAAAGTAATTCTTGCTTTTGCACTGGCAAGCCATGGGGTAGAGGGAGTGAAGTCATGCTATTTTCCAGTGTAACAAAAATGTAATCAGTGTTCAAAGGTATATTCTCAAGGGAAATTTTCAACAAAGTTGAAAGGGTGTTTTTCTGGTTTTTTTTTTTAACCTAATAAAAAAGTATCCAAAAGAAAAATTGTTTACTTCCCAGGGCTTCTCAAAATATTAGATTACCTTTTTCGGTGAGGAAATGGAAATACATTCTATGCAACTCAGAGTATCCGTATCCTCGGAGAGGCAGAAAAGGATCACAGGCTTTCCTATTTCTTCTTCAAAATAGACACCGTCTTTTGTGTTTTGTAATATTTATAGAAAAATATGGATCAACTAGGTAGCCCAGCTTTTTAAGAATCTCAACTGTTTAGAGTGTTTCCCCGAAGCATGCTGAAGGGAGAGGCATGAATCTCAGCATTTGCATCTAGCATATTATGAGCTGAGTATACTTTCTTCTTCAATAATCAGTATGAGAAGCGTTCAGGCTATTTTTTCTAAGTATGAAATCGCTAAAATTGAACACTCACACCCATCCGTAAAAGCACTGTGATATGAAAAACTACTGGGGTCTGGATTCCCGTACAACATTTCAAAGCCACCTTCTACCTCCATTCTAATACCATTGACCAGTTTTCTTTGTGCCCCATGGTACCCAATATCTGTGTCTATGGTTCAGTTAAATTTCTTATAACATTTTATTGTATAGATCATTATATTGGTTTGGTACATGTTTGTCTTCCATTTGAAAATATAAAGCCCTTAAGTTCCGTAATGATGCCTCAATTGCTGTGGAACTTCCAGGGTCAAGGTCACATCTAGAACTTACAGATGATTGATAAGTGTTTATTGCAAGAAATAATGAATGAATGGAACCCAAAACTAATGTAAAGACCCCAAAATATTTATATTTTAAAAAATAAATTATATGTATATATTAAATTATATATATAATTTAAATTATATACAATATATGTTTAAAAATAAATTATATATATGCTTTAAAAGACATCAAAAAGATAAAGGAAGGCACTTTTGGTACAGAATTTTGAAAGGAGAAAAATAATTTCTTGGCCTTGTATGTGTACTTTCTGAAGAAACTCCCTTTTTGAGAAGCAAGCAATGCACACGTTTTTAATAAGATGGGGACATGAGGTGTGGTGGTAATGGGGAGGAGACAGCTGAGTCTGGGCCACCCTAGAGTCTGTGCTCAGAATAAGAGAGAAACCCCTTTCTAGGGTCCTCCTTCTTCACATTAGACCTTCTGCTCTGGGCTGCAACTTTCCCTTATTTTATCACACTTTTGCTAATGGAAAACCTTGTGTTTTTTGTAAAGGGCTAAAAACTTGAGGGCACCATATTTGCCTACTTTGAATTCTACTGGTTGAAATAAAATGTTTTCCTTCCCTCCATTTCATATACTCAGAGAAATGGACACACAGATGAAATGAACAATTGGTAGGATTCAGAGATATTATTATAGCATAAAAGACTTCTCTGGCATCAGATTTATAGACGTATGAGAGCAAATTTCTTTCAAACAAAACAAATAAAAATAAACATTGTGTAATACATATACCATATATATATGATGTCCACTATATATGTTGTACATCACTGTAAATTAGGTATTCCTTTAGGAGAACATTCATGTTTGTAATTAAGAATATTCAAAGTTGGGCATCCAAAGCTAGAAGAGATCTATGAATTGCAAAAAGCATGCTGTTATCCCAAAGAGAGATTTTATAAATAGAAGATTTTGTGTATAAGCCTATTTATCTGCAGCCTAGTAAAGAGTTGAGCACTGTCTAGAGAATGTGATCTAAGTAGGCAAACAATTCAGATAATGTAAATTGCAGTTTGAGGCCTAAAAAATACAGAAAACATGTTTAGTCTAAAAAAATATAGAGACCTAAAATGGCATGTAAATTCCGAGAAACATTTTTCTGAGACTGGGCAATATGGAAACACTGACGTATAAATTAAAATCAAAGAGACTTTGCCGTTTAAAATGGTGTGTCAAGGAAACCACTCCTAATGGCTTGTCCCAAGCTCCCATTTAATTCCCACGGACACATGCAAAATGAAAACAAAGGCAATTATCTATTGCTAGAGTTAGGGACGATTTTCATAAATGGAGCGAATCTGAAAAAAACACAAAAATTCAGAGCCTAGCCATATTTTTACCTCTTGAAAAAGAGCAGCTTTATTTACCTAGAAGGAGAGGAGAAGACCCTTTTATGGCCATCCAGGTCAGTGACCCAGCGCCCTTTACTAATTAGAAAAGAGGCCATTTCCCTTCTCCTAGGCAGATGGTGTCTTCTCTGAGACCAGCAGAGTACTATATCCCCAACCACATGTTTGTTTTGAAGCTATATATCCCAGAAAAATAAAGGAGCAATAAAGATGTACTGGCGATTGCACGTTGCTTCCTGGGTGAACAGAGATAGGGAGAAGTCAATGGCAGTATTTGCTGGCGGGATGGTGTCATGAATGCCATTGGTTTAATGTGTGAAAGAACATCTGTTGGTGTGGGAACCTGACGGTTTTCACTAGCTTTGCTGCCCTTCAAGGTCTTATGTTGTTGAGAGAAAATTAATGAAAGAAGATCCACACAGAGACATGCGCATTAGCATAAAGTGTTGAAATATAAGGACAAAGGAAAAGCATCCTATTAAATATCTAAACAGAAAACACAGGTTAGCTACAAGAAGGATGAAATCCGGTTGGCTTTTTTTTTAAATGAGAAAGGTCTGAGGTAATAGAACCATAGCCACACACATTTTTCATGAAAAAGTGTGGTCTGTGAACTAAAAGTTTGATATCCCAGCTAAGATGCTTCCAGTGTGAGAAGGCAACAGAATATTTCTTCATATGTCAGGTCTAAAAACAAACAAACAAGAGTCACATGTCCTTCTGGAAAATATTAGAAGGCATAGTGGTCAAGATTTAATTCAAAAATAAAAACCTAACTATTGGAAAGTATTCTATGAAAGAATGGTGGCTCGACTTCCCTGGTGGCACAGTGGTTAACAATCTGCCTGCCAATGCAGGGGACACGGGTTCGATCCCTGGTCCAGGAAGATCCCACATGCTGTGGACCAACTAAGCCCATGCACCACAACTACTGAGCCTGTGCTCTAGAGCCCACGAGCCACAACTACTGAGCCCATGCACCACAACTACTGGAGCCTACGCACTCTAGGGCCCATTTGCCACAACTGCTGAGCCCACATGCTGCAACTACTGAAGCCCACGTGCCTAGAGGCCATGCTCTGCAACAAGAGAAGCCACCGCAATGAGAGGCCCGTGCACTGCAATGAAGAGTAGCCCCTGCTCGCCGCAACTAGAGAAAGCCTGTGTGCAGCAACTAAGACCCAACACAGCCAAAAATAAACTTAAAAAGAAGAATGGTGGTAGAACCACAATAAGATATCACCCCACATCTGTCAGAATGGCTATTATCAAAAAAGGACCCAAAAAACAAGTGTTGGCAAGGATGTGGGGAAAAGGGAACCCTCGTGCACTGTTGGTGGGAATGTAAATTGGTGCAGCCACTGTGGAGAACAGTATGGAGCTTTCTCAAAAACTAAAAATAAAACTACCATATGATCCAGCAATCCCACTTCTGGGGTTGCTTATCTGAAGAAAACAAAAACACTAATTTGGAAAAATATATGCATCCCTATGTTCAGTGCAGGATTGCTCACAATAACCAGAATATGGAAACAACCTAAGCGCCCATTGACAAATGAGTGAATACAGAAGATGTGGTATATGTGTATACAATGAAATATTACTTAGTCATAAAAAAGAATAAAATCTTGCCATTTGAAACAACATGGATGAAGTTGAGAGCATGATCTTCTTCATCCAATTTGCTCATTTCTACCATCACATCCTTAGCCCAAGTATCCATCATTCTTCCCACCTCTGACTGCTTCTATAACTTCCTAATTGATCTCCCTAACTTTTATCTTAGCCTCCTTTGATAGACTCTTCATGCAGCAACCATAAGACATGGCACCATCCTTAAAATTCTCCAATTGCTACCCACTGCTCTTGGAACAGAATTCTGACTCCTTTGTGTGTTCTAAGAAGCCCTGCATGTTCTGGTCCCCGCCTATTGCTCCCACCTTACCCTGAATTTAGCATGCCCCTCTCAGCCTTTGCCGTCTTCAGTTTCCAAGACTTCACAAAATATTGGAATAATATAATGAACACATTTGCATCAACATGTGTACCTCTCTACACTCTAGTTACTACGGGACAGTTGGAATAAATGTTGGGTCTAACTGGATAGAAAGTTATAGGATAATTACAATATTAATAAAACAAGATGAGTGAAATAGCTGAGGGAAATTAGGAGGTACAAACTTCTAGTTACAAAATAAATGAGCCATGGGGATGAAATGTACAACGTGGAGAATATAGTCAACGGTAATGTAATGCTTTGTTGGTGACAGATCATTACTATACTTAATGTGATGATCATTTTAACATGCATAGAAATATTGAATCACTATGTTGTGTACCATGGGGAACTAATATAGTGTCGTAGGTCAATTATACTTCAACAAACAAACAAAAAACTCATAGAAAAAGAGATCAGATTTGTGGTTACCAGAGGTGGGGGGTGGAGGAGGGGGAATTAGATGAAGGTGGTCAAAAGGTACAAGCTTCCAGTTATAAGAAAAATAAGTACTAAGGATACAAGGTACAACATGATTAATACAATTAACACTGTTTTATGTTATACATGAAAGTTGTTAAACGAGTAAATCCTAAGAGTTCTCATCACAAGGAAAAATATTTTGTTCAGTTCTTGTATTTTATATCTTATGTGAGATGAGGAAAGTTCACTAAGCTTATTGTGATAATCATTTCATGATGTAAGTCAAATCATTATGCTGTACACCTTAAACTTATACAGTGCTATATGTCAATTATATCTCACAAAAACCTGAAAGACAAAAAACTTATTCAAACAAGGGCAAAATTTGTCAACTGTCACCAAAAGTCTATAAAAAAATAAGGCCATAGGGCTTCCCTGGTGGCGCAGGGGTTGAGAGTCCGCCTGCCGATGCAGGGGACACGGGTTCATGCCCCGGTCCAGGAAGATCCCACATGCCACAGAGCAGCTGGGCCCATGAGCCATGGCCGCTGAGCCTGCACGTCTGGAGCCTGTGCTCCGCAACGGGAGAGGCCACAACAGTGAGAAGCCCGCGTAATGCAAAAAAAAAAAAAAAAAAATAAGGCCATAGTTGTAAATACTTTTATTAAAAATAAAGACTAAAAATAAATTTTAAAATGGGCAGAAGATCTAAATAGACGTTTCTTTGAAGAAGACATACAAATGGCCAAAAGGCACATGAGAAGATGCTCAACATCGTTAATTATTAGAGGTATGCAAGTCAAAACTACCGTGAGGTACCAACACACACTGGTCAGAATGACCACCATCAAAAAGTCTACAAAAAATAAATGCTGGAGAAAAGGGAACCCTCCTAACTGTTGATGGGAATGGAAATTGGTACAACCACTATGGAGAACTGTATGGAGGTTCCTTAAAGAACTAAAAATAGAACTAACATATGACACTGCAATTCCACTCCTGGGCATAAATCCAAAGAAAATTGCAATTCAAAAAGATACATGCACCCCAATGTTCATTGCAGCAATATTTACAATAGCCAAGGCATGGAAGCAACCTAAATGTCCATCGACAGATGAATGGATAAAGAAGATGTGGTATAGATAGATACATAGATACATAGATATTGGAGTGGAATATTACTTAGTCATAAAAAAGAATGAAATAATGCCATTTGCAGCTACTTGGATGGACCTAGAGATTATTATAATAAATGAAGTAAGCCAGACAGAGAAAGACAAATATCATACAATATTGCTTTTATGTGGAAACTAAAAAAAAAAAGATACAAATGAACTTATATACAAAACAGAAATAGACCCACAAACATAGAAAAAAAACTTGTGATAACCAAAGAGGAAAGGTGGGGAGGGATCAATTAGGAGTTTGGGATTAACAGGTACACACTACTATATATAAAATAGATAACCAACTAGGACCTACTGTATAGCACAGAGGACTATACTTAATATTCTGTAATAACCTATAAGGGAAAAGGATCTGAAAAAGAATATATATAGCTGAATCACTTCGCTATACACCTGAAACTAACACAACATTGTAAATCAATTGTACCTCAATAAAAAAATAATAATTAGTTAATTTTAAAAGTCACACACAAAATATTAGAAAAATGTAATGCTATTTTAAAAGGGTAAATTCTTAGAACTATAAATTATATCATTTCCATTTCTGCTTATTTAAAAAAAAACTAAGAAGAAGCAAAAAAAAAAAATGAAAACAGAAAAAACTATAAAAATTCAATCAAGGAAAAATTAAATGGAATAACAAATTTATTGTGAGAAAGAAGATATAGGAACAGATAGGGATGAATTATTTAAATTTTTAAAAAACTTTTAGATTGTAGAAAACGCTATGGTAATAAAATTTTAATCTTAATATTTAGTGCTGGTTCCACAGGGAGATGTTCAGTGGTATTTGGTGAATACACAAATTGTGTAGAAATATATTACTTGTCTTAAGAAATAGAAAGCCTGAAAAGAGCAATAACCGTGGGGGGAGTGGTGGAAAGAGAATACTTTATTCTATCAAAGAATTAACTCAAATTCCCAAACCCTTTCATTCAGTAAAACTGAGCACTTACTGTATGCCAGGAACTACTCTAGACACTGGGACTATATCCACTCTTCCACACCAAAAAATAACCCTGTCGTTATATAGTTTCATTCTTTTCCTAGTATCAACCTGTTAACAGATACTAGAATACTAAAAATATTAGATACTATTTTTTAAATTGAGCATATGATAAGCTTGCCTTTACAAGTCAAATCTGTAGAGAAGATTTATTCAATAAATGGTGCTAAGAAAATTTGTTACCTCTTTTTAAGTAAAGTTCCTAGCTATTACATATGCCGAAGAAATGGTAGATGGAATGATAAATTTGATGTGTCAAAAAATTTTAAAGGCAATCATTAATATCAAGAAGAAATTTTTTTTTCTGCATACCAGGCACTTTATTTATTTATTTTTTGACATCTTTATTAGAGTATAGTTGCTTTACAATGTTGTGTCAGTTTCTGCTGTATAACAAAGTGAATCAGCTATACGTATACATATATCCCCATATCCCCTCCCTCTTGAGTCTCCCTCGCACCCTCCCTATCCCACCCGTCTAGGTGGTCACAAAGCTGATTTCCCCGTGCAATGTAGCTGCTTCCTACTAGCTATCTATTTTACATTTGCTAGTGTATATATGTCAATGCTACTCTCTCAATTCGTCCCAGTTTACCCTTCCCCAAGAAGAAATTTTTGATGAACTTTTATCTGAATTCAGTACTCAGAACTTCTAAGTTTAACTGCAACAAAAGAAATCACAGAGCAAAAAAAATATACTAGAGTTAATTAGATAAAAACACGGAACTTCAAAAATGTATAAACAAAATTAAAACCAAACTAAAAGAATCTTGCCATAAATATGACAATAGTCAATGTTCTTATAATACACAAATTTATTCAAAAAATCAATAAAACAGGGCTTCCCTGGTGGCGCAGTGGTTGGGAGTCCGCCTGCTGATGCAGGGGACACGGGTTCGTGCCCCAGTCTGGGAAGATCGCACATACAGCGGAGCGGCTGCACGCGTGAGCCATGGCGGCTGAGCCTGCACGTCCGGAGCCTGTGCTCCGCAGCGGGAGAGGCCACAACAGTGAGAGGCCCGCGTACCGCAAAAAAAAAAAAATCAATAAAACAAACCCTAACCACCATGACAGGGAACTAGTTTAAAGACCGCAAACAGAAAGGGAAGCTCATTGGGGTAATGCTACTAATGTTTCTTCCTGTAACCAATACTGGTGCTGGTCAGAGTTCGTTTTTTCTTAAAATCTTCAGCATCGAAAATGCCACTCATTGTTTCCAGATAGAAGGCAGTTTTGAAATGTAAAACTGAAATGGTTAACTAAATGTTGAGATCACAGAACTTTCCGTTGTTGGGTGAGCCGTAGCTTACACATACGGGAAGAATTGCATTTGGGAAGAAATATCCAAGTAATATTTATAAGTGAAGGACTCTGAGCCATCAGTTGAAACTAAGAAAGGGTTATAACAATCATTGTATGCTGCTCCCTGAATTAAGATCCCAATATATTGCTGTGGGCAAAAGGAGCAATAAAATACCAAAGACATCAAAGGTGAAAATGTCATTCAAAACAAGAGTGGATAGTCCCTATATACTATATGCAGTACTAATGGTCACTGACCCTCCAGAAAAAAGGGAAAGAGGATGACATCCATTTCTTCACCCTTGCAACAAATAGTTTTTGAGGCCCCACTATGCTCCAGGCACTGTGCTAGGCACTGAAAGGTAAATTCAGAATTGATTTCAGAGGCAGAAAGGAATGCTTGGGGTGGGCATTCTCAGCTTTCTTCGACTGAACTCGTGGCAGGCAAGCATGCTTTAAAAAGAGAAGCCTTCACTTGCACTGGCATAGTAAACACGATAAACCACAAACTCTGACCCGTGTCCTTCTGTCTAAATTTAACCCATGAGTGTTTTGAGAGGTAGAACATTTGGACTATGGGTATGGTTTTCTGAACACTTGAAGAAAATAGCACTAGGTCATAATTTTGGAGTGGTAAGATGCAGCCTACTTTTTAAATGTGAAATCTGCTGAGATTCATTACATATTTATTCCTATATTCCCAGTGACTAACAAAATAATTTTAGAGCTGGTTTATTTTTTACTATGATTTATTTTATATTAGCAATGCTTCCTAATCTTTATCTTCAAGTTTCTCCATCCTCTCTCTCATGATGTCGACTTTGGGATTATTGTAATATGCCCTCTATAGAGCCTGGGAAGAGAGCATCGGTTTTCCTTATCAGCACATGGAAGAGAGGGATTGTATGGGGTGGAGGTGTTCTTAAAAGCATTGTATTCTATATGAGCAAATAAAATCAGGATATTTTCCATCATTAAATATTCTCTTATAAAGTATAAGAAGTTAATTCCACCGACTGAGTTTGATCCTAGATGAGAAAATCTTCCAACTTGGAAATTTCATGTTTGTATAACCCGCTTACTTGGAAAAGAATGGCTTTATGTTTACTACCCGACAAAAGCCTAAGTGTAGAACAACAGACTCCCCGAGGGACGCTCCGGCTCGTCATTACAGAGGTGAGGCTGGAGCCCAAGAGGAAGGAAACAGATTGCACTGCTCATGAGCATGACCTAGTGGTGGGTTCACTGAGTGGCATTTATGGCAGTAAGAAAAGGCTACTTGTCTGATTTCCAAGTGTCAGGGTAAGGGAAGTGTATGCAGCTGTTGTTCACAGAGAGGTGAAGAACAGGAAAGAATAGATTCTTCGAAAGAAAGCATAAGTAAGAGGACATTCACAATCTCTTAATATTAAGCCATTGGATCTCCCCACTGCCTTCAGGAACCCAGAACCATCAAAAGCACTTCTTTGCATAAGTAAACAGAATGTTCTTACTGATTCTTCACAAGGAACCAAAAATGATAAACTTTGCCTCATACTGGCTCCCAAACCATTGTGGGGAGTTTATTTAGACTGTGAGACACTTAACACAGCTTATCATGGGAAGCATGGCTTGCCATACACAGTTCATCAGGGGATCACTGGCCAGTGTGCAGTTATATTGCTAAATAATGTAATACGAGTGGGATGCATCAACACTAGACAAAATGTAAAAATGCTATGTTATGTTTTATAGCCAAACATGTATCTCTATATATAAAATTACATATTTTAAGTATATGTATTACATATTATACATATGTATGTGTGTGTGTGTGTGTGTGTGTATATATATGCCACAGGCCCTCTCTAGTCCTTTGACATCATGGCTTTGCATGCCTGTCAACATTCTGATTAAAGTTGACTACATGGCAAATTATCTGAAGCACTTTTTATAAACTCTCAATGATAAGTGTTTCATCTTAAACACATTATTATTGATATAACGGGTAATATTTTGTTCCCATCAGATATTATAGAACTAGACACTTCCTACCCATTATTGTAAACTTACTACAATATTCTTATAATTGGTCTCAGTAATTTGAGGGAATAAATAAGGCCAGAAATGCTAATATTATAGTTCTGCTTTAAAGAAAAAAAAGTTGAGTCTTAAATGCCTCCTTTGAAAATCATATTGCATAAGTTTGCGTATTATCTTCATAAGGCTCATCTATACATATCAGAAAATCCCTTCTCCTTTAAGCTAATTTGTGCTGGGTTTTTCTGTCCTTGCAGCATAAATTATTCTAGCTAATACAGGACATTATGAATCTTCCTTTCTTATAATAATCTGAGAATAGGAGACTGAGGCCCAGATCACACAGTATACTTGTGACTAAGTGGAGACTAGAACCCAGGTCTCTGTACACCTAGTCCAAACCCTTTTTGATAAATCATACTCTATCCTATACTTTCAATGCTGCCACTTTCATTTCTAATCAGAGATGTGATCATTTAAAAAGTCTCTTAACAGTTCATGGGTTTACTATTTAATAATAAGTTTGAGTATGTAGGCAAGATGACTAAACAATTATTTAAATTTATATAGATATGTTGTTTGTAAATATTTTCTCCAAAGTGATCTACAGATTCAATACAATCCCAGTCAAGATCTCAATGGCATTTTTTGCAGAAATAGAAAAACAATCCTAAAATTCATATGGAAAGATAAAAGATCCCAGGTAGCCAAAGCAATTTTTAGCAAAAAGAACAAAGCTGGAGGCTGATTCCAAATATATTACAAGCAAATAAAAAATGTTTCAGATAATTTGCCATGTAGTCAACACTAATCAAAATGTTGACAGGCATTCAAAGCCATGTTATCAAAGGACTATAGAGGGGCTTAGGCATATAAATATATATAATACACGAATTTATTTGTAATATGTAATTACACATATATGATACATGTTTGACTATAAAACATTATTGAATAATATTCCATTGTGTTTATATATGCTTAACATCAGAAAAATGCAAATCAAAGCCACAATATCACCTCATACCTGTCGAGATGGATATTATCCAAAAAACCAAAGATAAGTGTTGCGGAGGATGTGGAAAAAAGGAAACCCTTGTACGCTGTTGGTGAGACTATGCAGCGGTGCAGTCATTATGGAAAACAGTATGGCAGTTACCCAAAAACTAAAAATAGAACTACCATGCAATCAATCTAGTAATCCCAGTCCTCGGTATATATCCAAAGGAATTGAAATCTGTATTTCAGAGAGATACTTGCACTTCATTGCAACATTATTCACAATAGCCAGGACATGCAAACAACCTAAGTGTCTGTCATGGGTGAATGGATTTTAAAAATGTGAGATAAGTCTTCCCCGGTGGCGCAGTGGTTGAGAGTCCGCCTGCCGATGCAGGGGACGTGGGTTCGTGCTCTGGTCCGGGAAGATCCCACATGCCGCGGAGCGGCTGGGCCCGTGGGCCATGGCCGCTGAGCCTGCGTGTCCGGAGCCTGTGCTCCGCAACGGGAGAGGCCACAACCGTGAGAGGCCCGCGTAACGCAAAAAAAAAAAAGTGAGATAGATAGATAGATACACATACACACATACACACACACACACACACACACACACACACACACACTGGAATATTATTCTTTTTTAAGAAAGGATTCCTGCCATTTGCATCAACATAAATGCACCTATCACTTATGCTAAATGATATGTCAGCCACAGAAGGACAAATACTACAAGACAACACTTATGTGATGGATCTAAAATAGTCAAACTCACAGGAGAAGAGAGTAGAATGATGGTTGCCAGGGCTGGTGGAAGGGGGAAACAAAATGCCAAAGGGCACAAAGTTTCAGTTGTGCAAGATGAATAAGTCTTAAGAGATCTACTATATAGCACTGTGCCTATAGTTAATAATACCATACTGGATAATACTTAAAATTTGCTAAGAGAGTAGATCTTATGGGTAATGTTCCTATCACACAAAAAAATTAATAAATAAACGGGGCAGGAAGAAACTCTTGGAAGTGACAGACATGTCTATGGATAGATTGTGATGACGGTTTCACAGGTGTATACTTATCTCCAAACTCATCACATTGTATATATTAAATAAGTACAGCTTTTTGTACATCAATCATACCCCAATAGGGTGGTTTAAATATATTTTTTAAATATTTAATTTAATATTATTCAATATTAATTAAATGTACTTAATGCATATTTAAATATATATACATATTCATGTGTACATATACACATACATAGCCAAATTACAATGGCCCCTACTTCACTATCTCAATGCCTCTGTCCTCGACATATATACACACTTCAAAGCCTCTCCAGTTTTTTCTGGGCTCCCAACATTGAAAACCAGATTGTCAGCTGTAGTCACTATCAAGTGGCATCAAGACATGTTCTCCTCCTTTGCTCTGGCTTCTCCTTGACCATGTCCACTGTCCTCCAGCAACAAAGCCTTCATCCACACCAAGGCGCAGATGGAGGCTCAGGGAGAGAGAGGTTACACACCCCCAGCATATGGGTGCCAGCCCCTGGCGCTTGCACAGACTAATTCACCACTTAGCTTCAGTCCAGTGCCTGGCACATCAAAGATCTTGGTGTTACTCACTGGATACATGTGAACAGTGTCGGGGGTGGACTGGAGACCAGAGGGGACAGTGATTCAGGGACTACTAGACAGTTAGAAGAGTCCTTGAGCACTAAACCAAGACACCAGCCGATGAGGCCAATTTTGAGAAATAGTTCTGAGACAGAATCACCAAATATTTGCAAAGGAGTTCTCCTCTCACCTTTCAGGAAGAGAGATGGTTGGAAAACATGGATGTCAAATAGACAACCAACCAAATGTCCAAAACAGGTTTTTACCAATTCTGATCTTCTACTATCCTGAAGTCCTTGGTTCTTATCAAATATATTCAAAACCAAGAGTCATCCACATGGTCAGCCTCCCCCAGGACAGCCGGTGTTTCAGGAGACTTAGTGACTCTAGAAAGCCTTCAGGAAAACAAAGGTACAGATAGCTGAAGAAGAGTCAGTAAGAAGTTTCAGAGAGATTTCCTATGTGGAAGCATGGCAGATGGGAAACTTAGGAGGCTGGGTTACAGAATCAAGAGTTCAGAACCCAGGACATGAGAGTACGTGAGAAGAAACACTTAGATAAGAGCTAGGGTGGAATGCTTGGGTGGATCATCTAGCTTTAAATAATAATGACCATAAAAGTAGTAAAAGCAATTACTATCTTTTATTGCAAACTCATATGTTCTGGGCAGTATACCACCTGCTTTATATATGATAATATATTTATTTCTCACAACTAGTATGTGAGGCAAATAATATCATCCTATTAGAGATAAGAATTGAGATTCAGAAAGATGAAGAACCTTGTTCAAAGACGATTTTAAATACAGGACTTGTTTTACTTCAAAATGAAACAAATGATCCTGTCTGTGGACTTTTACCTTCAGTCTTTAGATGCTGAGAGAACTTAAATTGTTATCAGTTTAGAAAAATAAATTATACCACAATTTCTGTATTATCTCTTTTCAACCAATAAACTCAAAATAATTTACTGGGTATAATCCATATCTGATCTTAATAAAAATGAAAATACCACTTTGTGTGGGGGGAGAGATAAATTAGGAATTTGGGATTAACAGATACACATTACTATATATAAAATAAACCACAAGGACCTACTGTATAGCACAGGGAACTATATTCAATATCTTGTAATAGCCTATAATGAAAAGAATCTGAAAAAGAACATATATATACATATATATTCACAATATATACATATATATATATAACTGAATCACTTTGCTGTACACGCGAAACATTGTAAATCAACTATACTTCAATAAAAAAGTAAATAAATAAAATTTTTAAGAAAAAAATACCACTTTGATACATACTTTTTTCTTTCTCATGTATTCTTCCTTCATAAATTCCTTTTTGAAAAAAGACCACTTGGGCTTCCCTGATGGCGCAGTGGTTGGGAATCCACCTGCCAACGCAGGGGACAGGGCTCGAGCCCTGGTCTGGGAAGATCCCACATGCCGTGGAGCAACTAAGCCCATGAGTCACAACTTCTGAGCCTGTGCTCTAGAGCCAACAAGCCACAACTACTGAAGCTCGTGCGCCTATAGCCCGTGCTCCACAACAAGAGAAGCCACCACAGTGAGAAGCCCGTGCACCTCAACAAAGAGTAGCCCCTGCTCACCGCCACTAGAGAAAGCCCGCACGCAGCAACAAAGATCCAATGCAGCCAAAAATAAATAAATATATATTTTAAAAATCACTTGGGTATTATAAGTGGTTCCACCACACTTATCCCTAATTCAGAAAGATGTGACTTGCCTTCCTGTTGTCCTTGAGTTTTCAAACTCACCAGCAAAAATAAGAACATGAATCTGATTATGAATTATTTCTGTTCCCACAACCAAACCTTATGTAGTTTTTCAAATCCCTATACTATTCAAATATTCTTTGGAAATATAGAAGGCTATTAAATAGTTTCTGGTACCAATTCCAATGTGGGGAGAGGAGGTGTTCCTCATACCAACAAGCAACTCTTTGGACACCAGATGAATGTCCTACAATTCAACTCCATTCTGACACTATCTACCCAAAGAAAGCATCAGATTCGACAGGTTAAGGCTCCATCCTACAAGGCTCCCACTCCACCCCCCACTTCAGATGCCAATCGCAAGCCCAGGTTGTCACCCGTGCCTCTCACCAACTGGATATAGATTGGAAGTTCCCAAGACCCTCTTCTTGGGTTCAAGTAATTTGCTAGAGTGGCTCACATAATTCAGAAAAACATTTTACTTACTAGACCACCAGTTTATTATGAAAGAATATAACTCAGGAACAGCCAGATGGAAGAGACATACAGGGCAGAGCATGGCGAAAGAGTGTTGAGCTCCCGTGCTCTCTGAAGGCACACAATTCTCCCTGAATCTCCACTTGCTCACCAACCCAGAAGCTCTCAGAAGCCTGTACTTTGGGGTTGTTACTGAGGTTTCACTGCATAGGCATGATTAATTAAATCATTGGCCACTGGTGATTAATTCAACCTCCAACCCCTCTCCCCTACCCAGAGGTCAGGGGGTGGGACGGAAAGCTCCAACTCTCTAATCATGTGATTGATTCTCCGGGCAACCAGCCCCCATCTGTAGGTGCTTTCTGAAAGTTACCTCATTAATGTAACAAAAGACACCTTTATCACTCTACACACTTAGGAAATTCCAAGGGTTTTGGGAGCCAGGAACTGTGGACAAAGACAAAATATATGTGAGAAATATATTTTGGTCATCTGAATGACCAAACATGTATTTCGTATAAATCACAATATCATAGCTATTTAATACAGAAATTCAAAACTACATGTTAGAGGAATGTAATAGCAGTTAAGAGTCTTGACATTCAATGTGAATCAAAGAAACAGGAGTTTCTCACTTCAGATGTCAGATCTGTATCAAGACAATTGTGCAAGAGGGAAGAGATATGGGAACATATGTATATGTATAACTGATTCACTTTGTTATAAAGCAGAAACTAACACACCGTTGTAAAGCAATTATACTCCAATAAAGATGTAAAAAAAAAAAGACTCTTAATTGAGCAAATTTACAGGTTATTATCAAGGGAAACGTAAGCAGTGTAGAGCCATAAACACAGGATTTGATTTGACTACAAGAGTGAGATCTCAAATTCCTTGTTAATAATAGAGTGAAACTAACAATCCACTGAGCTACGCTACCTTCTAGGAGAATAAAAAGTGAGTGGTTTATTATTTTAAGGAAAAGGTACTTTGGTGACACACACTTTTCTTCCCAGATATAAATCACCTTTAGCTTTCCAAATCATTACTGCCTCCAAATTAAGATTCTAGAGCAGGGGGAGTGATAGGAACCTACAGAGGATCTCTGAATATGAGACAAAAGCCAGATACAGATGGGTATGAACCAAATAAATACTCAGTTTTTATAATACATGGGTGAGCTGAGGCTCTGGGAATTTGGGGGATCTCTGGAGAATGTAACTTTGGATCAGAGGAGTTTCCAGAAATTCACTCTGCTTTGCAACCACCACGGAGGGGAGAATTCCTAAAGATGTAGGAACCCATGTTTTTTGTTTTTAATTTTATTGGAGTACAGTTGCTTCACAATATCGTGTTTGTTTATACTGTACGGCAAAGTGAATCAGCCATATGTATACATATATCCCCTCTTTTTTGGACTTCCTTCTCATTTAGGTCACCACAGAGCACTGAGTAGAGTTCCCCGTGCTATACAGTAGGTTCTCATTAGTTACCTATTTTATACATAGTATAATAGTGTATCTATGTCAATCCCAATCTCCCAATTCATCCTCCCCCCCTCCCCCTTGGTATCTACAGGTTTGTTCTTTAAATCTGTGTCTCTATTTCTGCTTTTTAAATAAGATCATCTATGCTAATGTGAGCAGAGCAGGGCAAGCACTTCCAGAATTGCATAAAACTAAATTATCGTCAGTGACCAGTGTGACTCTCTGAATGACTACAATCATCTAGAGGCTAGTATTTTCTCCTGTGCATTTCAAAACACCTGGAGTAGATGTTCTTTTGGAAGAGGAGAAGGTCAAGGTCAAAACAAGCTGCCCCGCCGGGAGACCTTCAAGATGGCGGAGGAATAATACATGGAGATCACCTTTCTCCCCACAAATACATCAGAAATATATCTACATGTGGAACAACTCCTACAGAACACCTACTGAATGCTGGCAGAAGACCTCAGACCGCTCACAAGGCAAGAAACTCCCCACATACCTGGGTAGGGCAAAAGATAAAAGAAAAAACAGAGACAAAAGAATAGGGATGGGACCTGCACCAGTGGGAGGGAGCTGTGAAGGAAGAAAGGTTTCCACACACTAGGAAGCCACTTCGCGGGCGGAGACTACGGGTGGTGGAGGGGGTAAGTTTCAGAGCCACGGAGGAGAGCGCAGCCACAGCAGTGTGTAGGGCAAAGCGGAGAGATTCCCGCACAGAGGATCGGTTCCGACCAGCACTCACCAGCCCAAGAGGATTGTCCACTCACCTGTCGGGGCAGGTAGGGGTTGGGAGCTGAGGCTTGGGCTTCAGAGGTCAGATCTCCGGGAGAGGACTGGGGTTGGCTGCATGAACACAGCCTGAAGGGGGCTAGTGCACCACAGCTAGCTGGGAAGGAGTCCTGGAAAAAGTCTGGAACTGCATAGGAGGCAAGAGACCATTGTTTCCAGGTGCGTGAGGAGAGGGGATTCAGAGCATCGCATAAACAAGCTCCAGAGATGGGCACGAGCCGCGGCTGTCAGTGCGGACCCCAGAGACCAGCATGAGACGCTAAGGCTGCTGCTGCAGCCACCAAGAAGCCTGTGTGCAAGCACAGGTTGCTATCCACACCTCCCCTTCCAAGAGTCTATGCATCATGCCACTGCCAGGGTCCTGTGATGCAGGGACAACTTCCCCGCGAGAACACATGACACTTCAGTCTGTTGCAACGTCACACCAGCCTCTGCCACCGCAGTCTCGCTCTGCATTCTGTACCCCTCCCTCCCCCCAGCCTAAGTGAACCAGAGCCCCCAATCAGCTGCTCCTTTAACCAAGTCCTACCTGAGCGAAGAACAGACGCCCTCAGGTGACCTACACGCAGAGGCGGGGCAAGTCCAAAGCTGAACCGCAGGAGCTGTGCAAACAAAGAAGAAAAAGGGAAATTTCTCCCAGAGGTCTCAGGAGCAGTGGATTAAATCTTCACAATCAACTTGATATACCCTGCATCTATGAAATAACTGAATAGACAACGAATCATACCAAAATTGAGGCAGTGGACTTTGGGAACAAATGTAGAGTTGGGGTTTGCTTTCTGCATCTAATTTGTTTCTGGTTTTATGCTAATCTTAGTTTAGTATTTAGAGTTTATTATCATTGGTATATTTGTTTATTGATTTGGTTGCTCTTCCATTTTTTTATATAAAGATATATTTTTCTTTCCTTTTTCTCTTTTCTGAGTGTGTATGTGTAGGTTTCTTTGTGTGATCTTGTCTGTATAACTTTGCTTTTACCATTTGTCCTAGGATTCTGTATGTCCTCTTTTTTTTTAGTATAGCTTTTAGAGCTTGTTATCATTGGTGGATTTGTTTTATGGTTTGGTTGCTCTCTTCTTTCTTTCTTCTTTTTTTTATTACTTTATAATTTTTTTATTTTTACTAATTTTTTTATTTTAATAACTTTACTTATTTTTATTTATTTTTTCTTTCTTTCTTTCTTTTTTCTCCCTTTTCTTCTGAGCCATGTGGCTGACAGGGTCTTGGTGCTCCAGCTGGGTGTCAGGCCTGGGCCTCTGAGGTGGGAGAGCTCAATTCAGGACATTGGTCCACCAGAGACCTCCTGGCTCCACATAATATCAAACAGTGAAAGCTCCCCAAGAGATCTCTATCTCAACGCTAAGACCCAGCTCCACTCAACAACCAGCAAGCTACAGTGCTGGATACCTATGCCAAACAACAAGCAAGACAGGAACACAACCCTACCCAATAGCAGAAAGGCTGCCTAAAATCATAAAAAGGTCACAGACACCCCCAAAACACACCACCAGACCTGCCCACCAGTAAGACAGGATCCAGCCTCATCCACCTGAACACAGGCACTAGTCCACTCTACCAGGAAGCCTACACAACCCACTAAACCAACCTTAGCCACTGGGGGCAGACACCAAAAACAATGAGAATTACAAACCTGCAGCCTGCAAAAAGGAGACCCCAAAACAAGTAAGTTAAGCAAAATGAGAAGACAGAGAAACACACAGCAGATGAAGGATCAAGGTAAAAATCCACCATACCAAACAAATGAAGAGGAAATAGGCAGTCGACCTGCACACGAATTCAGAGTAATGATAGTAAAGGTGATCCAAAATCTTGAAAATAGAATGGAGAAAATACAAGAAATGTTTAACAAGGACCTAGAAGAACTAAAGAGCAAACAAACAATGATGAACAACACAATAAAGAAAATTAAAAATTCTCTAGAAGGAATCAATAGCAGAATAACTGAGGCAGAAGAACAGATAAGCAACCTGGAAGATAAAATAGTGGAAATAACTACCACAGAGCAGAATAAAGAAAAAAGAATGAAAAGAATTGAGGACAGTCTTAGAGACCTCTGGGACAACATAAAACACACCAACATTCGAATTATAGGGGTTTCGGAAGAAGAAGAGAAAAAGAAAGGGACTCAGAAAATATTTGAGGAGATTATGGTTGAAAATTTCCCTAATATGGGAAAGGAAATAGTCAATCAAGTCCAGGAAGTGCAGAGAGTCCCATACAGGATAAATCCAAGGAGAAACATGCCAAGACACATATTACTCAAACTATCAAAACTTAAACACAAAGAAAAAATATTAAAAGCAGCAAGGGAAAAACAACAAATAATATAAAAAGCAATCCCCATAAGGTTAAAAGCTGATCTTTCAGCAGAAACTCTGCAAACCAGAAGAGCGTGGCCAGACGTATTTAAAGTGATGAAAGGACAAAACCTATAACCAAGATTACTCTACCCAGGAAGGATCTCATTCAGATTTGACAGAGAAATTAAAACCTTTACAGACAAGCAAAAGCTAGGAGAATTGAGCACCCCCAAACCAACATTACAACAAATGCTAAAGGAACTTCTCTAGGCAGGAAACACAAGAGAAGGAAAAGACCTACAATAACAAACCCAAAACAATTAAGAAAATGGTAGTAGGAACATACATATCGATAATTACCTTAAATGTAAATGGATTAAATGCTCCCACCAAAAGACATAGACTGGCTGAATAGATACAAAAACAAGACCCATATATATGCTGTCTACGAGAGACCTACTTCAGACCTAGGGACAAATACAGACTGAAGGTGAGGGGATGGAAATAGATATTCCATGCAAATGAAATCAAAAGAAAGCTGGAGGGGCTTCCCTGGTGGTGCAGTGGTTGAGAGGCCACTGCCGATGCAGGGGACACAGGTTCGTGCCCCGGTCCAGGAAGATCCCACATGCCGTGGAGTGGATAGGCCCACGAGCCATAGCCACTAAGCCTGCGCTTCCGGAGCCTGTGCTCCGCAACGGAAGAGGCCACAACAGTGAGAGGCCCGCGTACAGCAAAAAAAAAAAAAAGAAAGAAATCTGTAGTAGCAATTCTCATAACAGAAAAAATAGACTTTAAAATAAAGACTATTACAAGAGACAAAGATGGACACTACATAATGATCAAGGGATCAATCCAAGAATAAGACATAACAATGTAAATATTTATGCACCCAATATAGGAGCACCTCAATAAGGCAAATGCTAACATCCATAAAAGAGGAAATTGGCAGTAACACAATCATAGAAGAGGACTTTAACACCCCATTTTCACCAATGGACAGATCATCCAAAATGAAAATAAATTAGGAAACAAGCTTTAAATGATACATTACACAAGATGGACTTGATTGATATTTATAGGACATTCCATCCAAAAACAACACAATACACTTTCTTCTCAAGTGTTCCTGGAACATTTTCCAGGATAGATCATATCTTGGGTCACAAATCATGTGTTGCTAAATTTAAGGAAACTGGAACTGTATCAAGTATCTTTTCAGACCACAATGCTATGAGACTAGACATCAATTACAGGTAAAAAACTGTAAAAAACACAAGCACATAGAGGCAAGACAATACACTACTTAATACCAAGAGATCACTGAAGAAATCAAAGAGGAAATCAAAATATACCTAGAAACAAATGACAATGAAAACACGATGACCCAAAACCTATGGGATGCAGCCAAAGCAGTTCTAACAGGGAGGTTTATAGCAATACAATCCTACTTTAAGAAACAAAAAACATCTCAAATAAACAACCTAACCTTACACCTAAAACAATTAGAGAAACAAGAACAAAAAAACCCCAAAGTTAGCAGAAGGAAAGAAATCATAATGATCAGATCAGAAATGAATGAAAAGGAAATGAAGGAAACAATAGCAAATATCAATACAACTAAAAGCTGGTCCTTTTTGAAGTTAAAGAAAATTGATAAACCATTAGCCAGACTCATCAAGAAAAAAAAGGGAGAAGACTCAAATCAATAGAATTAGAAATGAAAAAGGAGAACAACTGACACTGCAGAAATACAAAGGATCAAGAGAGATTACTACGAGCAACTATATGCCAATAAAATGGACAATCTAGAAGAAATGGACAAATTCGTAGAAAAGCACAATCTTCCAAGACTGAACCAGGAAGAAATAGAAAATATAAACAGACCAATCACAAGTAGTGAAATTGAGACTGTGATTAAAAATCGTCCAACAAACAAAAGCCCAGGACCAGATGGCTTCACAGGAAAATTCTATCAAACATTTAGAGAAGAGCTAACACCTCTCCTTCTCAAACTCCTTCAAAATATAACAGAGGGAGAAACACTCCCAAACTCATTCTACGAGGCCAACAACACCCTGATACCAAAACCAGACAAAGATGTCACAAAGAAAGAAAACTACAGGTCAATATCGCTGATGAACATAGATGCAAAAATCCTCAACAAAATACTAGCAAACAGAATCCAACAGCACATTAAAAGGATCATACACCATGATCAAGTGGGGTTTATCCCGGGAATGCCAGGATTCTTCAATATATGCAAATCAATCAATGTGATACACCATATTAACAAATTGAAGGAGAAAAACCATATGATCATGTCAATAGATGCAGAGAACGCTTTCGACAAAATTCAACACCCATTTATGATAAAAACCCTCCAGAAAGTAGGCAAGAGGGAACTTAACTGCACATAATAAAGGCCATATTGACAAACCCACAGCCAAGATCTTTCTCAATGGTGAAAAACTGAAAGCATTTCCACTAAGATCAGGAAAAAGACAAGGTTGCCCACTCTCACAACTATTATTCAACATAGTTTTGGAAGTTTTAGCCACAGCAATCAGAGAAGAAAAAGAAATAAAAGGAATCCAAATTGGAAAAGAAGAAGTAAATCTGTCACTGTTTGCAGATGACATGATACTATACATAGAGAATCCTAAAGACGCTACCAGAGAAATACTAGAGCTAATCAATGAATTTGGTAAAGTAGCAGGATACAAAATTAATGCATGAAATCTCTTGCACACATATACACTAATGAAGAAAAGTCTGAAAGAGAAATTAAGTAAACACTCCCATTTACCATTGCAACAAAAAGAATAAAATACCTAGGAATAAACCTACCTAAGGAGACAAAAGACCTGTATGCAGAAAACTATAAGACACTGATGAAAGAAATCAAAGATGATACAAACAGAAGGAGAGATATACCATGTTCTTGGATTGGAAGAATCAACATTGTGAAAATAACTATACTACCCAAAGCAATCTACAGATTCAGTGCAATCCCTGTCAAACTCTGAATGGCATTTTTCACAGAGCTAGAAAAAAATTTTCACAAGTTGT
This sequence comes from Neophocaena asiaeorientalis asiaeorientalis, assembly GCF_003031525.2. Lineage (NCBI taxonomy): Eukaryota > Metazoa > Chordata > Mammalia > Artiodactyla > Phocoenidae > Neophocaena > Neophocaena asiaeorientalis. Next base: position 4,037,211 of record NW_020185337.1, on the reverse strand, counting down.
ATGGAAACACAAAAGACCCCAAATAGCCAAAGCAAGCTTGAGAAAGAAAAACGGAGCTTGAGGAATCAGGCTCCCAGACTTCAGATTATACTACAAAGCTACAGTAATCAAGACAGTATGGTACCAGCACAAAACCAGAAATATACATCAATGGGACAGGATAGAAAGTCCAGAGATAAATCCATGCACATATGGCCACCTTATCTTTGATAAAGTAGGCAAGAATATACAATGGAGAAAAGACAGCCTCTTCCATAAGTGGTGCTGGGAAAAGCAGACAGCTACAAGTAAAAGAATGAAATTAGAACACTCTCTAACACCATACATAAAAATAAACTCAAAATGGATTAAAGACCCAAATGTAAGACCAGACACTATAAAACTCTTAGAGGAAAACATAAGCAGAACATTCTATGACATAAATCACAGCAAGATCCATTTTGACCCACCTCCTAGAGAAATGGAAATAAAAACAAAAATAAGCAAATGGGACCTAATGAAACTTAAAAGTTTTTGCACAGCAAAGGAAACCATAAACAAGATGAAGAGACAATCCTCAGAATGGGGGAAAATATTTGCAAACAAAGCAACTGACAAAGGATTAATCTCCAAAATTTTCAAGCAGCTCATGCAACTCAATATCAAAAAGGAAACAACCAAAGCCAAAAATGGGCAGAAGACCTAAATAGACATTTCTCCAAAGAAGATATACAGATTGCCAACAAACACATGAAAGGATGCTCAACATCACTAATTAGAGAAATGCAAATCAAAACTTCAGTGAGGTATCTCCTCACACCGGCAGAATGGCCATTGCCAAGAGATCTACAAACAGTAAATGCTGGAGAGGGTGTGGAGAAAAGGGAACCCTCTTGCACTGTTGGTGGGAATATAAATTGATACAGCCACTATGGAGAACAGTATGGAGGTTCCTTACAAAACTAAAAATAGAACTACCATATGACCTAGTAATCCCACTACTGGGCATATACCCTGAGAAAACCATAATTCAAAAAGAAGCATGTTCCACAATGTTCATTGCAGCTCTATTTACAATAGCCAGGACATGGAAGCAACCTAAGTGTCCATCGACAGATGAATGGGTAAAGAAGCTGTGGCACATATATACGATGGAATATTACTCAGCTGTATAAAGAAACGAAACTGAGTTATTTGTAGTGATGTGGATGGATCTAGAGACTGTCAGAGTGAAGTAAGTCAGAAAGGGAAAAATAAATACCGTATGCTAACACATATATATGAAATTTTTAAAATAAGGTTCTGAAGAACTTAGTGGCAGGACAAGAATAAAGATGCAGACGTAGAGAATGGACGTGAGGACATGGGGAAGGGGAAGGGTAAGCTGGGACAAAGTGAGAGAATGGCATGGACTCATATATACTACCAAATGTAAAATAGCTAGTGGGAAGCAATCGCATAGTACAGGGAGATCAGCTCAGTGCTTTGTGACCACCTAGAGGGGTGGGATAGGGATGATGGGAGGGAGATGCAAGAGGGAGCGGATATGGGGATATATGTATATGTATAGCTGATTCACTTTTTTATACAGCAGAAACTAACACACCATTGTAAAGCAATTATACTCCAATAAAGATGTTAAAAAAAAAAAAAAAAGCCCCCAAAGTAGCTGTGCTTCCCTGGAATCTCCATAGAGATTCCATAAGTGACACGGAGCTGAGCAACTTTGACCCACTACACAGAGAACCCACTTGTCTATCCTCTAACTTTCAGACCCTGGGGCATGCCCACTGACTAATTCAGGAGCAAAATATCCTTTCTGTATGGCTAGATGTCATTTTCATGCCTCAGCTTGATGTACAACAAAAGACTTTGGGTTAAGGCTCCATTCCAAGAAAGAGACCTTATTAACTGACTGCCTAATTTCCAAGTTAGAAATGCACAAATCTCTTTCCAAATGGGAGGTGGTGTGTAGCTTTGAAATAATTTCAATGGTTCCATAGCTGAAGGCCAACTGAGATTTTAACTTCATCTTCTGGAAGACTATTCAGCCATGTACATTAGCTGGAGTTTGAAAGCAAAACAAGTAGTAAAAGAAAAAAGGAAGAATTTTAAAGGAGAATGAAACAACCACAACAAGACAAATAACCCTGAATCACAAATTAAAACACTCCCATTGGCAGAGACACAAAGGTAATATTTTCACTAGAATGAATAGTCCTAGAAAAATTTGTTCTCCAATATCAGACACAACCAGGCCTTTCCTTCCATATGAGACATGAATGTCTCCTTTTTCCACTTCATCTTTTGTAGTTATCCAAACAAAATTTTAGCAGCAGAAAAAATAATGAATTTTGTCCATTTAGGTCCAGAATTTCCTCGTTAATGTATTAACTCCCTGGCAGTAGTCAAACAGGGCACTCTAACTCCAGAATATTTCCTTTTCTTTTATCACCTTTAGAATTCCAATGTCACCAAATAACTAACTATATTCTACTTACTTTTGTACCAGTGCAAGAAGCAGACGTCTTAAGAGCACATTAATTTCGTCCTACTGAACCTTTGAGAGGCTTTGTATAGCACAGAGGCAGACTGCTGTTTAAAACGTCCTTTTTTTTTTAAAATGTGTGTCAGAACACTTTAACTTCAACCATTCTGCTAAGAGCCTGTTGTTTTAGTTCAAAGTGTACACAAAGGAGAGGATCACCACGTATGAACTAATATTTGCTTAACTGTCTTCATTTCCCCAGTGCCCTGCAATTCAAGTGCCCTGTATTCCTTTCTTTAGCAGTCATGACGGTAAGTGAAGAAAAATTGCGTTGTTCCTCAGTACAGCACTTGCCAAAGAGTTTAGTGTTTGGCCTCTTGTTTCTCACAGCTATGTGTTAAATGATGGCTTTACTTTCACGGAGGCTAAGGAACAAGAGGTCCAGGGGGTTAGATCAGGTAAGTTCTCTGCCCCTGAGTTGCTGCTTCATCCTCCAAAAGTCAGAGTGCCCACTTCTCCCCCCGTGTGTAACAGTTCTGAAAATAAATAACTACCACCCTGGGTGGTGGGTAAAAAGTAAACTTAAATGCAAAACCAACAGCAACAAGAGAAAGAGAGACAGAGAAAGGAGAGGGAAGAAGACGAAGATGAAGGAAAGAGAAAAAAGACAGAAAATGGTCCCCGAAGACCATCTGGAAACTCACTAGGGTGGCCACTGCTCTCTGCTGTGGGCAGTAGTTGGATGCGAACCAACGTTGTCAATCATTCACTCCCAAAGCTGTCATGTGACTTGAAGTTGCAACGCAGAACAGCAATATCAAAGCGTGAAGTGAGGTGAAGAGAGGAACAACACAGCGGATCCTTGAATGTTACTACACATCTGCGTTTGGAAAGATTTCCACAACTTTTCTTATCTTTCCTTCATCTGACCTTCATTTTTTCCTTCCCTTATCTCCTATGGCTCCCTTTCTAGAGCCCACCATGTAGCGACTCTAAAGGTGGGGACAAAGGGCTAAATTGTGACAGTGGTGGAAGGGGAGAAACATAGTCGGCTCCCTCACACCTCCTGCACCTGCCTGCCAGCTCCTTTGTTCACCCATCCCCCCAACTTCCCAGCCACTCGCTTGCAGGTGGTGGCTTTCTCAACACTGGTTCCAACGGTGGTAGTCCTCATAATTTCAAAACCCAGACTCCCAACATCACGCTGCCTTTTTTGCCCGTTTCAGAAGTGCTTTTCAACCTGCCGAGAGCTCCTAAAGATCCAAATGCCGTATCATTTTTATCCACCTTTTCATTGCCACTGCTGCTTTGATCCCTTCGTTAACCGCGCTTAGAGAAAAGCTGTTTATTCTCTAGATGCTTAATAACAGCATTGCTTACAGGCGTATCAAAATAATGTCTGTGTATACTTGATCCCCGGAGGCACTCAATTTTTTTCAGTGTTGTTATACAATAAAGCTCTCTTTATAAGATTGTTTTTCAATTGAATATTGGAAATAGAGAGGGGTAAGGCAAGTCCTATTTACCTTCACAGTTTCACACCCATTCCTCTCTAGAGGGAGCATGTGTCTCTTTTGGACCACAGGGCATTGCAGAGCCGAGCCAGGAAGTACAAAACCGTGTTCTCCCTCTGCCCATCCATACACCATGTTCCGTGTCCAGAGCCAAGTAAGGGAGCCGAGGTACTGCTCCCCACAGCAGCTAAGCCTGTGGTCTCTCCTCCAGGCCTCCCCAGGGAACAGAGCCTAGAACTATAGTTGATCCATCTCTGAACATAAGTGTTTTACTGTCTTTCTAAGGCCAACATCCCCCATCCCAGAGTCCTTTTGGATTTCTTCCCTTTTACAGGCCCCACTGAGACGTCTCTCTGCTCAGTCAACACTGCAGTTGTCTCTGGCTGGGCCCTCTGGGCCTTAAGTAGGTCGATTGTGACCAGAAAGTTCTAGTTGTTGCTTTTGCTTCTCACTGCAGGTGGCAAGCAGCTTCCTGTGTGTGGTTCACATCAGGCTCTGCTTATTATCACGGCATATCTTACCTGGTTTGTTTCTTCTTCTTTTCCTCTGGCCCCTGGCCCATTTCTGCAAAAGTAAGAATGTCGTTTCTTCAACAAATAAAGGATTTCCTCTGAGCTCTCATAGGTTTGGTAAAACTCCATTGCTTTCATATTTCTTTTCCCCATCTAGGAGCTCTTTCCAAAAAGCACTACACCACAAGTGCTATTGGGTGGCATACAATGCCAAAAACATTTTTTTTTATTTCATTTTGAGTACAAGCACTTGTAAAACCTTGGGCACATAAGCCCCATCACCTGCCTGAGTTCTCACCAGGCCGTGGACCCAGTTATTCAGAGATTGCATATCTAAGTCCTTTCTTTTTATTTACTCTTTCATTAGGAAGGAAATGAACATGGAATCAAAATCATAGCATTAGATTTTGTTCCTCATTGGTTAATTCTCTTCTTCGGGGAAAGGATTTGCAGAAATAGATTGAAAGATCAGTTTTTTTAAGTTTTGAAATAATCTATGAATATAGTAATCATTTATTGAGTGCTTACTTCAGGCACTGGGCTATATGAATTCAATAATATTGTAAGGGTACTATTACTATCTGCATTTTACAGATTTATAAATAGGTTCAGACTAACTAACCTGCTGAAGGTCTCAAACGAGAACATAACAAAGCAGAAGTATTAGTATAGATTTTACTGAATCCAAAACCTGTGTTACTAGCTGCCCTGCCAAGGAGCCTCCCTTACAGATAAACTTATATTATTATCGAAACTCTCATAAAGATAATTTAGAGTTTAAGGCACCATAGCTGCCAGCATTTGTGGGGTTTTATGTTTTGTTTTTGCTAGCCCTCTACCTACATTTTTTAAAAAATCAGGGCTATTGATTCCCAGGATAATTGAACATGCTTCTGCCCCTCCTTAACTAGGTAAGGTCTCCGTACTGAATTCAGGTCACCTTCTGATTCCTGTGGCTTGTCATGTAGCAGTGTAATGACCCTTCCCACTAGAACAACAGCCTGACAGTTGCACACTCTCTCAAACACATCACTAAAATATTTCAGACATGTTACCTGACATGCTGAATGTTAACCACGGTATTGCTCTAGGGGTATTCTTCTAAGACACTTTAGCTTTTGGTCAAATTCCACATTACTTCAACCAAACCTCTTATGAAACAACTTTCATAAAACTGTACAAATGAAACTCCTTTCTCTCACTCCAGAGAAGCCCCTCAATTTCCACACAGAAACCATCTAAGCAAATCTGAATTTATCCTGATATTTAAAAGACTTTGAGTTTTCCTATTTCCATCAGTATTATTATTAACAGTAGACATTTGTACATTTTTAATGCACATTTCACATGTATAATCTCACTTAATTCTCACAACACCCCTATGGGTGGATATTATTGTCCCATTTTACAGATGGGAAAACTGAGCTCAGAGAGCTTAGATAACCTGATAAGATTGGTAAGCAGGTGAGGTCATTTGGCTCCAAAACCAATGCCCCTACTCCTACACCACATTCTTGGTGTCTAATTGGCAGATACTTCCCTTCTTTCCTTTCAGATATTTCCTTTCCTTTCTGCTAATTAGTAGATATTTATAAGGACCTCTAGCACATGTCAAAATATGTCCTTTCTTTTTTCCCTGAAGGAAGGGCTCCCAGATGAGCAAAAAGAGACAAAGAAAACTTAAAGCCATACCAAATGTCTTAGAAAACATTACAGAGATGAGCCATTACCAACTTCTGGTGGTTTTCGTTCTGTTTTTGGAGGGCAGTGATTCTGCTGACCCAATCACCTATAAAGTTCAAGTCTGGGCCTTTGTTGGAGCTAGTGGTCCAGGAAATACGCCACTCACAGAAGCTGATATGAAAAATTTAAGTTGTTAGCAACAATAGATATTGTAAACTTTGATAATTATGTATGCCTTAGCCATTTGGCATTTTGAAATAACGCATTTCCATGTTTCCATAAGGTAGGTCTTGAACAACATGTGGCTCTACAGGATGGAGTCTTAAAGCTTGAAAGACAGAAAGTAAAGGCCAGTAGATTCTCATAAAGAAGAAGAAGGAATACAAGTTTCTGGATATGATTTTTAAACTCTTCTAACAGTTTCCTAGTTATATACCACCTCCAGGAGTGACCAGCAAGTGTCTCATACCTTTCACTATACCTGAGCACAGTAGTTAATATGCACTGTCCTCTATGCACTTGAATGGTGCTGCTGACCCACAGTAGGTCGGGTTTCTGTGCTGCTTTTTCTAATGCAGTGATACTTTGTTTTTACTGAGGTATAGTTGCTCTACAATATTATGGAAGTGACAGGTGTACAATATGGTGATCCACGATTTTTAAAGGCTATACTCCATTTATAGTTACTATAAAATATTGGCTATAGTTGTACAATGTATCCTTGTAGCTTATTTTATACCTTATAGTTTGTACCTCTTAATCTCCTGCCCCTATCTTGACCCTCCCCCCTTCCCTCTCCCCACTGGTAACCACTAGTTTTTTATCTATATCTGTGAGTCTGCTTCTTTTTTGTTATATTCACTAGTTTGTTGTATTGTTTAGATTCCACATATAAGTGATATCATATAGTATTTGTCTTTCTTTATCTGACTTATTTCACTAAGCATAATATTCTCTAGGTCCATCCACATTGCTGCAAATGGCAGAATTTCATTCTTTTTTATGGCTGAGTAATATTTCATTATATATATATATATATATGCCACATATTCTTTATCCATTCATCTGTTGATGGACATTGGGTTGCTTTTATTATTGTAAATAGTGCTGCTATGAACATTATGTTGCATGTACCTTTTTGAATTAGTGTTTTCATTTTTTTCTGATATACACCCAGGAGTGGAATTGCTGGATCACATAGTAGTTCTATTTTTAGTTTTTTAAGGAGAATCTGTACTGTTTTCCACAGTGGCTGCACCCATTTACTTTCCCACCAACAGTGCACAAGGGTTCCCTCTTCCCCATATCCTCACCAGCATTTCTTATTTGTGTTCTTTTTGATGACAGTCATTCTGACAGGTGTGAGGTGATATCTCACCATGGTTTGCAACTAATGCAGTGATGTTTGATCTACGTTCATTTGCTCTGCCTCACCTAGCCGCCTCTTCTGCTACTAGCGCATTTGTACTCATCAGCCACTGCTGACAGAAGCAGACGCACAGGCTCTGCCTGTGGCACCATCCAACCTAACTAGCGCACTCAGAGACCAAGCCCATGACGCTGAAGCTTAGTGTTCTAGCCACCAGGACACTTGGGGCTTGTTATTTTGTGCTGGTGGTGGTGACTTTTCATTATCCAGATCTTTCACTTCTCATAGAGTTTTCACCATTTTTCTAAAAGGAAGCATGGAGGCCAGAGCCAGACAACCTGGATTAGTCACATCTCTGCCACAAATTAAACATACCAAGCTGGGCAAGTCCCTTAAACTTCCCTGACTTTCAAATTTCTTATGTGTAAAATGGAATAATAGTACCTGCTCTCCAGGTTGTTGGCAGGATTAAACAGTTGACACCTTTATACCATCCTCACTCCCCTTTGCCCGAAGGATAAAATCCTAATCCCTTTACATGATCTAAAACCCCTTTAGTTGCCCTCCAGTCTCATCCTTTGCCATTCTCCCCCCTTAAAAGTCTGTGCATCAGTCACGTCGAACTTCTTTCCCTTCCTTAAACATACCTCTCTCTTTTGCACAAACTCTTCCTCTCCCCCCTCCCCATCCTGGACTTTGCTTGGATAATTATTTAAGTCTTAGATTCCACATCAGTTCTTCCAAGAAGTTTTCTCTGACATCACCTCTCCCCTCCCCCAGCCAACTCTCCACTAGAACACTAGGTACTTTACATGTGAAAGCCATCACTCACTCACTTAAAAATATTTATTAAGCACTCAGTTTCTGCTCTATATTCTGGATAGAGTGAACAAGAGGGACAAGGTCTCTGCTCTCATTTTAGTTGCGGAACAAGAAAATAAAGAACTCAACTAATTAGTACCAAGGAGAAATTTAGGTAGGACAGGTTCATAATCCTCTATCCAAAACCACTGGGATTACAAGTATTCCAAAATTCAGGATTTTTCAATTTAGAAAGGTAATACAGCGCTCATACTATTCGTTAAACCAACAGGGTCTGAGTTGGCTCCCCATAAATCAAACACATTAATGTCATTGCAATAAACTATATAAATATTCATAATAAACGAAATAAAGATGATAGTACTAATACGTTTGCACTCAAGTTAAGAGGGAAATTCTTTTAGTTTTCAGAGGTGTTTGGATCTGGGAACTGTGGATGAAGAGGATGGGATGGAGAGATGCTTGGGAGGGGAGAAGGGCTTGAGATTGTGTGATCCAAGAAGGCCTCTCCTGGAAGATGATGTTGGAGCTGAGACAGGAAAGGTGTGTAGAAGCCTCACATGTAAAAGTCTGAGGGAAGAGCATGCCAGCCTGGAGGAGCCCCTCAGACAATGACCCAAAGGCTGAAGCTTGGTTTAATTAATTCTTAAATTTTCTGCCTCCTACTTTGGGTCATAAACTCACTAACTTTAGAGATCATGTTTCTCTGGTTCACTGTGGCACTGTGCTCCCAGTGTGGACAAAGGTTCCTGGCACAGAGGAGTTGCTCAAAAAACAGTTGTTGAAGCAATGAAAATGATTGATTAACAAAATAAAATGAAGTAACTTATTATCAAAGGGTTAGGTCAGAGGAGATCAATATGGCACACAGGAAGACCAAGATCTTAAAAAACACAGAGGAAGCTGGTGAAATTGACACTAACAGGTCTCCAACTTCTACCATTTTGCTTTGTCCACTAAATTTGGGAGCCATTAGTAGCTCACGTGATCACCAGCACCACCTCTCCACCAGCAGACACTGAGGGAAGAAAGCCCTCATTCTGGGATGTTTGCCAGTGGGGCAATAAGAAGTGTTTGCTAAAAGCAAAGCAGCTGCTGAGATGCAGTCATAAGGAACAGTCATGCTCAGTTATAAATGCACCCTCCCCCCAGCTCTGGCCCACAACCCTCTCTCTCTCCCGGCCTGGTGGGCCCTTCCTTTGGGTCAAGGCACTGAATCCACCCAGCCTGCCCAACAGTGGGGAGACACTGCATGGCTCCTTCAAAGCATAATTCTTTATGCCAAACCTTACATCAGAGAAGAGTCTCTGTAAAGTAAATCCCTCCTAGAGGCACTCCAGAACTACTTCTTACTTCTTCCTCTGTGTTCCCCTGCAACGTTTCCTCAAACTCCAATAACTTCAGGTCTCTTCTGCAACCCGTGGTATGACAGACACATCAATCATAAAATCAGAGACATTGAGAGGTAATTTGAGTCACATCTTCTCCATTTTCAGACTCAGACACACTTAAACGAACTTTAGAAGAGAAGAATCTACCATCTATATTATTTTAAGCCCAGGAGGCAGAAATTCCATGATCTTTCATAACAACTCAAGTCATTGACTGTGGGGGGAGGGACGGGATTTACTTCTCATCCCAGTGAAGACCAAGACATGGTCTTTAATTAGAACTAATAACATTAAAAGTTTAAACTTATCAGAGGCTAATATTAAGAAATTAATGCTGATGGCAGTAAAGTCAAAATCTGTAAATATTTTGTGTTCTTGCATGTGAGGGTCAAGATGATGGATGTTTGGAGGCAAAACAAAATAAGGAGATGACTCAAATAAAGGAGAGTGTAGCTTTTATTGACTGTTTTGGTTTCAGAAAAACACTTCTGTGAATTTTCTATCCTCCCTCATTGAAACTATAACAGCAAAAGAACAGCTATTTGCCTCTATTACAAATTAGGTCATCACTACATCTGGAAAACATCAATGCCCAGGGGTTTGCCCAGTTACATCCACTAACGTCGCTAACAGGTTCCATTAAGCAGAGTACCTAGATTTCATCTCTCTTCTTTTCCTAAACTCTTTTTTAAAAAATAAAATTATTTATTTATTTTTTGCTGTGTTGGGTCTTCGTTGCTACCCGCGGGCTTTCTCTAGTTGTGGCTAGCGGGGGCTACTCTTCGTTGCGGTGCGCGGACTTCTCATTGTGGTGGCTTCTCTTGTTGCAGAGCACAGGTTCTAGCGTGTGGGCTTCAGCAGTTGTGGCATGTGGGCTCTAGAGCACATTCTCAGTAGTTGTGGTACCTGGGCTTAGTTGCTTCATGGCATGTGGGATCTTCCCGGACCAGGGACTGAACCCATGTCCCCTATATTGGCAGGTGGATTCTTAACCACTGCACCACCAGGGAAGTCCCTTTTCCTAAACTCTTAACCTTTCAGGTTCTCTTCTATCAGAGAGCTACTGGTTGTAGTATGTTTGAATTTCTCCTATAATGAGCTGATTTTTTAAAAATACTCTTGTACAAGACAATTTGGAAGGGATCTACACACACATATACCAAGACCACTGTCCTTTTTAAAAAAAAAAAATCACTGACTGATATCCAAACTATAAAAATCAATATACAAAGGTCCAACAAGGAACAAATAACCTGGTTGAACAAGTATGATTGAGCAAGTCACCATGGCATGTACAAGGCATCATGGTACACCCTGTGGAGGATGCAAAGAGGCCTAAGATGCAGTGACCAGCTTCAGCAAAACACCTCTCCAGTGTGACCTGGAGATACCTGCAGACACGGCAGCATGTGACAGGTGCAAGGTAGAGACCCAGTAATGCACAAATAGGAGTACAGAGGAGAGAGAACACGCTTACATCTGCCAGAGAAACCATGAACAGTTTCACCAAGAAAGTGGCATTGGAACTTAGCCTTGAAGGATAGTGAATATTTTGGTATCATTTAAAAAAAATAATGAGTCTTCATTTATTTAAGCCACTTCAGTCAGATTTTTTGCTGTTTGTGAGAGAATGCATTCCTGAATTATGTAGTGGAGAATGCCAACAACCAAAGATATTCTTTTTTAACTGAGGTATAATTGACATATGACTTTCAGTTGTACAACATAATGATTCGATATCTGAATAAACTGTGAAATGATCACCACAATATGTCTAGTTAACATCCATCCCCACGCATAGTTACCAAAAAAGTTTTAATCTTTTTGATTGCAAGACAAAGCTCCAACTCAGACTGGTTTCAATAAAGCAAGATTTTTGTTTCACTTAACAGAAGACCAAGGTAGAGAGGGCTCTGGGCTCATCATGAGTAACTTCATGATATCGGTGAGTTTCTCTCTATCTCCTCTGCTATTTTACAACCTTCATCTTCACCTTCATCTCTGATTGGGTGGCAGTAGTTCAGGCATCACATCCAGACACAGCCATGTTCAAATGAAGAAGAGGAATGGTCTCCTTCACTGGAAGGGTAATGCCTCTACCAGCAGATTTCCTTTACATCTTGTTGGCCATATAAAGTTCCCTCAATCAATCCCTGCAAAAGACAGGGAATTCCCAGGGTTGGATTAGACTGCCCATCCTCTGCAGTGAAAAGTATCTGAGGGGGAGTCATCACAATGGATAGTATACAATGAAACAGACAGAAATGAAGGTCTGGGCATTCCTTGTGGAGGAAACATCACAAACAACAGCAAAGAGTCAGAAAATATCAGGTATGAGAATCAGAATACAAATGTGAATAAGACACACAAGATATAGCAAGAGGATGAAGGGAAGGAAGAGGAGCAAAGAAAACAATGAAAAGTATCATTTATTAGGCACTGTGTGTCAGACGTTATGCTCCAAATTTACATACATCACCATATTCAGTTCTCACAATGACTGTTTTGTAAGGGATATTATTACCCCACATTTCAGATGCTAAAGTTGAGGCTGACAGAGATTAAGAGATTGTCCAATTTCACATAGGTAGTAGGTGGTGGAGTCAAGATTTAATTGAAGATGCATTTAATTCCAAAATTCATATTTCAGAGGACAGAGGAATCTAATTTAGCTAAAGAATAGAGTACATGTACAGAGGGCACTGAAAAAAAGCCAGATATATTTGGGTCTGTGTTGTGGAAGAACTTAATACCAAAATAAGGAGTTTGGATTTTATTCTGTGGGTGAAAGGAGATATTGAAAATCTTTGTGTTAAAAAAAAAGAAGTCAAGATTAGAACTGTATTTTAGACAGAATATCCTGTCTGTGACTTGTAGTATGGATTATGATAGGAAATCTGACTACTGAATGACCTAAAAGGTGATGGCAATAATTTGGCAAATCATAGAAAGGATTTGACTTCAAGTTAATGGCATTGGGGCTAAGGAAAAAAGATGACAAAGAAGGAGAAGAGGAAGAAGGAGAAGGAGAAAGAGAAAAAGAAGAATTCTGTAGGAATTTCACAACTAATTGTAGGATATGAGGGATTAGGAAGAAGGTGAGGTGAAAGATGACTCAGAGCTTTGAAGTCTTGGAAACTGGATAAATGGTGGCATTATTCACATTAGAAGAAACACCAAGAGGAATTGTTTAGCTGGTGGGAGGAAGGGCAAGACTTTACTACTGACTTCTTAAAATTGTCCTTAAGCAGAGCCTTGATATTCAGCACAAGATGAGACAACAAAACAGGAAATATCAGTGCTAGAGACTGAGAAGAAACACACTAATTAGTTTTTCCACCTCTCCAAGTCTGTCTTTGATCTCCTTTCCTCAATCCCTTCATTGTTTGGCAATTGCTCCATTAGAGGATGGAATAACACACACAGGGATGGTATAATTCAAATAAGCCCATTTTGCTACTTGTCAACAAAAGTTTTGACTACAGGAGGAGTTCGCCATAAAGAAACCTAATTTTAAAAAATTGGAATTCACAAAAATTAACTTGCACGGGTCATATGATTAAGCAAAAAGATTTCCTCCTTTCAAAACAGTTGGCCCCAAAAGCCCTTTTGAATACTTCCTCAATCTGGCTTAATTTACAAATAACACATCCAAAAATGTTACCTGTACGTGAATAGCAACATTTTTCTTACTTTCTATGTTAAAACTGCACCAAATAAGATTTCAGCTGGGTTTATGTTAAGATTTCATTTATCCTTTTTCTACTTGACTATGGTGATCAATGTTAGAACATCCACAATTTCACTACTGCTACTCTTAAGTTTTAACCTTACCTGAGGCTCAGAAGCCAATCATGAGAATCTTAGCTGATCGAGCAACGCTATAATGTAGTTATTTCTATTTTATATTACCATAGATGCTATCCTGGTGTTCTCTTAGCAGCTTAAAACAATGCCCACTTACTGGCTCACGGTTCTGTAAGTCACAAATCCAGCATGGTGTGACTGAGTGCTCTGCTCAGGGTATCACAAGGCTGAAATCAAGTTGTCAGCCATCTGAATTTGGAAGTTCTAAGAAAAAGCCACTTTGAAGCTCATATTTGTTGTTGGTAGAATTCAGCTCCTTGCAGTTGTAGGACTGAAGTCTCCATTTCCTCACTGGCTACTCTCTATGTGTTACTTTCCGGTGCTTTTCATGTGGCCCCCATAGGCAGTTCACATGACCTTTGCTTTCTTCCCCGCCAACCAGTGAACATCTCTAGGACTCTGTCTTTTCTTACCATCCAGAGAAAACCCTTTGCCTTTAAAGAACACCTGTGATTAGGATAAGCCCACTCAGATAACCTCACTATCTTAGTATCAACTGATCGGTTACATCTCCAAAATCCCTTTGCCAAGTAAGATAACATAATCACAGGAATAACACTAGGAGGCAGAGACTGTGGGGCCGTCGTAGAATTCTACCTGCTGCACATACTGTTATATTTTATTTATTATTTTTGTTTGTAATAACATCACAGTTATTATAAATCCTAATAAATTCTGAACAAATTGTCCCTTTAGTTTTTCTCCAAAGATACTATGCTCATCTCTTTTCTTCTACTTGACCTTTTAAAATTGTTTTCCTTTTGCCTTGCTCCATTCTGTAACACTTCTTTGATGTTTCTTTTTCCCTTTACTTCTTCTTCCTTATTCATTTTCTCTCTATTCATCTCCAACCTCTTCTTTCAATGTCTCCAGGTAAGGATATTGTCATTTTGTGTATATTTTACACACAGATGTTCTGTAATTATTTATAATGATATGCTACACTTCTATGGTGTCTCTCATCAAAACCTCAAAGCTTATAAGCATTAATTATGCAATGTAAAAATACACTGTGAGGATGTAGCAAGTGATTATTCCATTTTATGGATGGGAAAACTGAGACTGAAAGGGGTCAAGAATCTTCCTAGATCATCCAGTTAATAGAGAAAAGAAAGGGGTTGAAGCCTGGTAATTTGTCTTCCCCTTCCTCTGATAACCCTTAGGGAAGTTTTTTAAAGTTCCTCCCAATGATTATAGGTTCAGAACTTCTCTCTTGTCATTGATGGTGTCTCTGCTGCCTACCAGCATCCACACAGGAAATGATATGTTCAGGAAGGAGGCACTGGTGATGTTAAAGCCTGACAGAGTGTGTGGAGGGAAATAATTTAGGTGAAAGAGAAACAGAGCCAAACCCTAACAGTGGCCAGAATTAACTGGGGAGTGAGGGGTTCAGACATACAGTCACCAAACTCCTGAACTAAAAGAAACTATGGAAACCATCTAGCTCTCACCTGACAAGTGATGAGAATGAATCTCAGAGAAGCAAAGTGGCTTAAACTTTATTCCAGAATGAGCTCAGAGCTGAGCTGGTATCAGAGTCCCAGTGTTGGGACAATCAGGGCAATGACCTTCCCACTGTGTCTCGCTGCACTGTGCTTCCCCCTCTACTCCCCACTACCCTCTAGTGGTGGGGGGAGGAAGTAGAAATTTGGGGGCAGGGTGCTGGCACAGGCTGGATGTTTGGGGTGGGAAAGAAAGGAATGGCTCTAAAATGTGTTTCAAGTTGATACATACTAAATGTTGTTAAGAGGAAATTCTACCTCCTGGTCATCTGTGCTTTGTTCTTCATTGTGGCTTAATTCTGGTCCCCACTCCTAAGAGCAAGATGGTCTTACTTCTCTATTTTCCATTTTATGTTTACCTTAAAATCTTTTTCTAATTTGAAAACTCTCCTCACTCCCAACCACCATGTCCTTGCCCCCAAATCAAACGTTTGGAGGTGAGAACAAGTGGCCCCATTTGAAGAGAACACAGTTAGAATTACTCTAAACTTTGTTTTAGAGTCTTCCAAGCTCTTTAGTCCACTATTTTTTAAAAGGAAATGTGTATACACCATAAGAAGACACATCTAACAGTTGTAAAGTTGCCATTCTTAAATAAGGAGTATTTCTTGAGGTACTTTTGAAAATAATTTCTCGCAGAAAAAAAACCAAAAAAAACCTCCTGTGGAGAAGTGGCAGTTGAGTAAACACTTCATGTGAGCAGGTGGAAGCAAAAAAGCTATCCTGTCAAAGGTTCACAGGCACCCAATACTCAAACCAGAAAATTGCAAAGCAGCATGAAAACGGCGGAACTGCAGTTTTATTGGGCCTGAAATCCTAAAGTTAACCTGCCTGTGACCTTTTTTGATTATGGTCTTATAGCCTTCCTTTTCTACCCATAGAGCTGAAAAGTGAAGACTGTGAAAAATCCAGAAAATTCTTGGATCTGTCTGCTTTTGAAATTGGTTTTGAAATTCTTTCAAAAATAAAAGTTATTTTTCAGAACATTCATTATTTTTTTTTTTTTTTTTTTTTCGAACCTGCGTCCCCTGCACCGGCAGGCGGATTCTCAACCACTGTGCCACCAGGGAAGTCCCTAGAACATTCATTATTTTGAACACACACACACCCACACAAAACTTCTGTCTGCCTAGATCTAGTCTGATACCAAGGCCTCCTGAAATGTTTTTTAATTAAATTTGAAATTTTAGTGTAGACAAATGATCTTTATAGATGAATTTTTTTTCACTGATTTGAATTGTCAACATTTGACAGCAATTACTTTTCAGGTCAGAGCCTTATGGAGGCCTAGATTTCACTCTCCCTCTAAATACACTTTTTATACTATAGTCCTAAAACACATATAATCCGGCCATGGCTCACGGGCCCAGCCGCTCCACGGCATGTGGGATCTTCCCGGACCAGGGCACGAAGCCGTGTCCCCTGCATCGGCAGGCGGACTCTCAACCACTGCGCCACCAGGGAAGCCCTAATTCTTAATTTTGAGATGCTGTTTTTATAGTAATAATTATGGCTCCATTATTTTAATTTTTTTCAATATGATAAAGGTAAGATTTGGGGGCACACTTACTAAGTGCTCTAAATTATAAAGTCACTAATATGCTTTTTAATACAGAGAAATATTTAGAATTATCAAATACAGAAAATAGGTATATATTCTAGCTTTTGTTTGATACTTTACATAATTGTGTTAAAAATCTTACTTTTATAGAGTATTGAAAGACATGGGGGGAAAGTAATGACATAATGTTTAATGAAAAGATCAAGACAGCTTCTTGGTGATTCTAGTTCTTAACAAGCTTCTTCCTACTGCCCTCCACCACTCAACCTGAACAAAGTAGTAAGGGTTAGGGTTAGGGTGCTTAAAAAGCTTTATACATTTCAACACTGCTTATTGTTTTGTGTCTTTCTTTAATGCTACAAAACTAACAAAAAAGAGAACTTCCTTACCTTGGTAAAATAGAGTATGATTCAGCCATAAAAAAAAGGAAATCCTGCCTTTTGTGACAACATGGATGGAATTCGCAGACATTATACTAGGTGAAATAAGTCAGACAGATACTGTATGTTGTCAGTTATATGTGGAATCTGAAAATGTCTGAATTGAATTCAGACATTGAGAGTAGAATGATGGTCACCAGGGACTTGGGGGTGGGTAAAATGGAGACACATTTCTCAAGTAATACAAATTTCCAGCTATAAGATAAATAAGTTCTGGGGCATCTAAAGTACAGCATGGTGATCATAATTAACAATATTATATTAAATACTTGAAAGTTGTTAAGATAATAGATCTTAAATGTTATCAACAAAAAAGTGGTAATCATGTGAGGGGATAGAAGTACTAACTAACTTTATTGTGGTAATTATTTCACAATATATACATGTATCAAATCATTACGGTATACACCTTAAACTTACATATGTTATATGTCAATAATATCTCAATAAAGCTGGAGAAAAACTCCCTGTGGAATCTCTTCTCTTTAGTTCTCTTTCCTTCCAATTGGAGGCAATTTCTGGACCATGGCACAAGGAGGACAAGCCAAACTGGTAGTATTGCTGAGTTGAGGTGGCAGAGATAGGTGTTCAGAACAGCAGAGACAGGTAGAATTGGGGGGGAAAAAGGAGAGACTCCATAGAGAAGGAGCCCCACAAGTCTTTAGTTAAATATGTGCATGTGGAGGGTGAAACTACACAAGGCCAGGCAAAAACAAGTTCTAAGTAAAGAACAGATTACTAGAGAATTGTAAGCCAAACAATTCTCAGAGTGCACACATGGCTTGGAATTGTTCAAATTCCCTCCACTTAGAACGGAGAAACCTCACTTGAACACAAACTATAGAAGGTTCACAACCCAGCAGTAGCGCTAAATTTTTCCTAGGGTAAAGGCTACTCTAGATTTGTGCTTTAAAAGTCTTTAAAAAAAAAAAAGCCTTAAAGGGATCAATCTGATCTGGATGTAACTTAACTACCACCTATAACAAAATCCAAGAGTCCTTAAAGGAAGATAATAAAATCCAGCACTCAACAAAGTAAAACTCACAATTATTAAACAGGTGAAGATGCAAGAAAATGTGACCCATAATAATAAGAAAAATATCATACAATAGACATAGATCCAGAAATGACAAAAATGATGGAATTAACAGACAAAGATTTTAAAACAGATTTTGTAAATGTGCTGAATTTGCCCAAAGAGTTAAACAAAAATATAAACACAATGATGAGATATATGAAAGATACAAAATAGAACCAAATGGAAGTTTTGAAGATGTAAAATATATATGGAAAAATATTTTCCACTCAACTTAATTAATAGCATAATTAAACGATGAACACTCCCACCTTAGGACCAGTGCACTGAATGGAACCTCCCCCTGGGGCACTATCTCACAGTTGTCCACAGGACTGATTCCCTCACCTTCTTCACATTATCACTCAAGTGTCATCATCTCAATGGAGCCTACCCAGACTCCCCTATTTCAGTTTGCCACTCAAATCATCCTCCCTCTCAGCACTCTAAATCACCCTTTATCCTCATATTTTTCCTTCTGTTCCAGGACTCTATTACCTTCAAAGCATAGAATTTATCAGACTTACTCCTTACTGTGTCTCTCTCCCATTAGAATGTAAGCTCTTTAAGAGTTGGGATCAGGGCTTCCCTGGTGGCGCAGTGATTGAGAGTCCACCTGCCGATGCAGGGGACACAGGTTCGTGCGCCGGTCCAGGAAGATCCCACATGTCACGGCGCGGCTGGGCCCGTGAGCCAGGGCCACTGAGCCTGCGCGTCCGGAGCCTGTGCTCCGCAACGGGAGAGGCCACAACAGTGAGAGGCCTGCGTGCCACAAAAAACAAAAACAAAACAAAACAAAAAACAGTTGGGATCTTTGTTTGTTCCTCACTGTATCCAGAGAACTTAGAATAGTACCTGGCACCTAGTCGACATTCAGTGTACACTGGTTGTTGAATTATCTTACATCACTAGCTAAGGTCGCCACTGAAAATGCTCCTCCTGCCATGAAAAGGAGGAGAGCATTGCACCAACACTTGCACCAACACAGAAACAGAACTGGAGTAAAGCAGAGGAGGGACACATGCTAAGGGTTCAGTTCTCATCCTTCAAGTCCTGGTTCCTACAGGAGCTATCCCAATACCTTTCCTAGATATATTTTTCCTAGATATATAAATAAATACATTTTTCTTTGACTGAGTTAGATTCTAATCAACTAAGCTCTAATATAAAAAAATTGTTTTAAAAAAAGAAAAAAAAGTTAGTTTCTGCCACGTAAAACCAAGAGTTGCAACTAATTCATCTGGTCTGAGGGAGAAATTGGTCTAAAAAAGAAACTGTTTACCCTCACAGGTAGACCTTTTGACCTTCTTTTAAGAATATAATAAAGGAAGCACATGTGTAAGACATCAAAAATGAAGTAAGATTTATGTTGTTGTGATCTTCGTGCAAAATCAATGTCAAAAAATGTGAAGGGTGTGCGATTTTACCCAACCTGCAAGGTAACAAGTTATCCTGCCATGGTTGCTGGCAGAGACATGACACTCCTGGATCAGAAATAAAGGACAGTTCGTTACTCACATCCATAACAGTAGCTGGAATATCAGCATTTTTTTTAAGTTCCCCAAGCCCCAGTTCCCACAGAGTAAATTGACATTGACATGTATACTGGTTGTGCTACAGGAGAGAAGGGACCCCAAAATTTTATAATGGGCAGTACGCCTGCCAGACCTTTGGTCCCAGAAAAAGACATCATTTTTTTTTTTTTTTATCAGATACTAAACAAACTCACCCTTTGCTCCACAAGGAGATACTATATCTTCCAAGGCTGGTCCCTACAAACATCCTTGACAAGATATTCTGAAAGAAAGGTACTCAGTGCCTCTACTTCCAAGACCTGCAGAAATGCAAGAGACCCATGGAGAATTGTGGCTCAGTAATCAATAGAGAAAGAAGTATTCAAATATTTATTGAGTGGTTAACTTTTTCCTACTATGAAGACTCTTACATTGCCCTTCTAAACTTATCATAGGTTCAGTATTTAGAGCTATTGTAAAACACAGGATTGTTTTATTTTTAAGATTGATTATTTAAGCATAGAGTTCATGTAATCATGAGCACTTATATTTCCAGAGCACAAATAGAATATTGTCCTTCCAGGACATATCACTCCTGACCTTCAAGATGGTGGAGGAGTAAGATATGGAGATCACCTTCCTCCGCACAAATACATCAAATATACATCTAACTATGGAACAATTCCTACAGAACACCTACTGAAAACTGGCAGAAGATCTCAGACTTCCCAAAAGGCAAGAAACTCCCCACGTACCTAGCCGTGTGGCTAACAGGATCTTGGTGCTCTGGCCAGGTGTCAGGCCTGAGCCTCTGAGGTGGGAGCGCCGAGTTTATGACATTGGACTATGAGAGACCTCCTAGCCCCATGTAATATCAATCTGTGAGAGCTCTCCCACAGAGCTCCATCTCAATGCTAAGACCCAGCTCCACTCAACGCCCAGCAAGTTCCAGTGCTGGACACCCAATGCCAAACAACTAGCAAAACAGGAACATAACCCCACTCACTAGCAGAGAGGCTGTCTAAAATCATAAAAAGTTCACAAACACCCCAAAACACAACACGAGACATGATCCTGCCCACCAGAAAGACAAGGCTGTCCACCAGCCTCATCCACCAGAATACAGGCACCAGTTGTCTCCACCAGGAAGCCTACACAGCCCACTGAAGTAACCTTACCCACTGTAGGCAGACACAAAAAAATAACGGGAACTATGGACTCACAGCCTGCAAAAAGGAGACCCCAAACACAGTAAGTTAAGGAAAATGGGAAGACAGAGAAACGCACAGCAGATGAAGGAATAAGGTAAAAACCCACCAGACCAAACAAATAAAGAGGAAATAGACAGTACACCTGAAAAAGAATTCAGAGTAATGAGAGTAAAGATGATCCAAAATCTTGGAAATAGAATGGAGAAAATACAAGAAGCATTTAACAAGGACCTACAAGAACTAGAGACCAAACAATGATGAACAACACAATAAAGGAAATTAAAAATTCTCTAGAACAAATTAATAGCAGAATAACTGAGGCAGAAGATCTGATAAGTGACCTGGAAGATAAAAGAGTGGAAATAACTACCACAGAGCAGAATAAAGAAAAAAGATTGAAAAGAATTGAGGATCATCTCAGAGACCTCCGGGATAATATTAAATGCAAAAACATTCGAATTATAGGCGTCCCAGAAGAAGAAGAGAAAAAGAAAGGGACTGAGAAAATATTTGAACAGGTTATATTTGAAAACTTCCCTAATTTGGGAAAGGAAATAGTCAATCAAGTCCAGGAAGCACAGAGAGTTCATACAGGATAAATCCAAGGAGAAATATGCCAAGACACATATTACTCAAACTATCAAAACTTAAATACGAAGAAAAAATATTAAAAGCAGCAAGGAAAAAACAATAAATAACATACAAGGGAATCCCCATAAGTTTAACAGCTGATCTTTCAGCAGAAACTCTGCAAACCAGAAGGGAGTGGAAGGACATTATTAAAGTGATGAAAGGGAAAAACCTACAACCAAGATTACCTAGGAAGGATCGCATTCAGATTCAACAGAGAAATTAAAACTTTACAGACAAATTAGAAGGGAGTGGAAGGACATTATTAAAGTGATGAAAGGGAAAAACCTACAACCAAGATTACCTAGGAAGGATCTCATTCAGATTCAACAGAGAAATTAAAACTTTACAGACAAACAAATGCTAAGTGAATTCAGCGCCACCAAACCAGCTTTACAACAAATGCTAAAGGAAGGTCTCTAGGCAGGAAACACAAGAGAAGGAAAAGACCTACAATAACAAACCCAAAACAATTAAGAAAATGGTAATAGGAACATACATATTGATAATTACTTTAAATGTAAATTGATTAAATGCTCCAACCAAAAAAAAGAATGGATACAAAAATAAGAACCATATATATGTTGTCTACAAGAGACCCACTTCAGACCCAGGGACACATACAGACTGAAAGTGAGGGGATGGATAAAGATATTTGATGCAAAAGGAAAGCAAAAGAAAGCTGGAGTAGCAATTCTCATAACAGACAAACAGACTTTAAAATAAAGACTATTACAAGAGACAAAGAAGGACACTACATAATGATCAAGGGATCAATCCAAGAAGAAGATATAACAATTATAAACATTTATGCACCCAACATAGGAGCACCTCAATACAAAAGGCAAATGCTAACAGCCATAAAAGGGGAAACAGACAGTAACACAATCATAGAAGGGGACTTTTAACACTCCACTTTCACCAATGGACAGATAATCGAAAAAGAAAATAAATGAGGAAACACAAGCTTTAAATGACACATTGAACAAGGTGGACTTGGATATTTATACAACATTCCATCCAAAAACAGCACAGTACACTTTCTTCTCAACTGCTCATGGAACATTTTCCAGGATAGATCATATCTTGGGTCACAAGTCAAGCCTAGGTAAATTTAAGAAAATTGAAATTGTATCAGGTATCTTTTCTGACCACAACGCTATAAGACTAGATATCAGTTACAGAAAAAAAAACTAAAAAATACACACATGGAGGCTAAATGATACGCTAGTAAATAACCAAGAGATCACTGAAGAAATCAAAGAGGAAATCAAAAAATCCCTAGAAATAAATGACAATGAAAACACGACAACCCAAAACCTATGGGATGCAGCAAAAGCAGTTCTAAGAGAGAAGTTTATAGCAATACAATCCTACCTCAAAAAACAAGAAAAATCTCAAATAAACAACCAAACCTTACACCTAAAGCAATTAGAGAAACAAGAACAAAAAAAAAAACCAGGTTAGCAGAAGGAAAGAAATCATAATGATCAGACCAGAAATGAATGAAAAGGAAATGAAGGAAACAATAGCAAAGATCATTAAAACTAACAGCGCGTTCTTTGAGAAGATAAACAAAATTGATAAACCAATAGCAAGACTCCTCAAGAAAAAAAGGGAGAAGACTCAAATCAATAGAATTAGAAATGAAAAAGAAGTAACAACTGACACTGCAGAAATACAAAGGATCATGAGAGATTACTACAAGCAACTATATGCCAATAAAAGGGACAACCTGGAGAAATGAACAAGTTCTTAGAAATGCACAACCTTCTGAAACTGAACCAGAAAGAAATAGAAAATATGAACAGACCAATCACAAGCACTGAAATTGAAACTGTGATTAAAATTCTTCCAAAAAACAAAAGCCCAGGACCAGATGGCTTCACAGGAAAATTCTATCAAACATTTAGAGAAGAGCTAACACCTCTCCTTCTCAACCTCCTCCAAAATATAACAGAGGGAGGAACACTCCCAAACTCATTCTACGAGGCCAACATCACCCTGATACCAAAAACAGACAAAGATGTCACAAAGAAAGAAAACTACAGGCCAATACCGCTGATGAACATAGATGCAAAAATCCTCAACAAAATACTAGCAAACAGAATCCAACAGCACATTAAAAGGATCACACACCATGATCAAGTGGGGTTTATCCCGGGAATGCCAGGATTCTTCAATATATGCAAATCAATCAATGTGATACACCATATTAACAAATTGAAAGATAAAAACTATATGATAATCTCAATAGACGCAGAAAAAGCTTTTGACAAAATTCAACACCGATTTACGATAAAAACCCTCCAGAAAGTAGGCATAGAGGGAACTTACCTCAACATAATAAAGGCCACATATGACAAATCCACAGGCAACATCATTCTCAATGGTAAAAAACTGAAACCATTTCCACTAAGATGAGGAACAAGACAAGGTTGCCCACTCTCACTGCTATTACTCAACACAATTTTGGAAGTTTTAGCCACAGCAATCGGAGATGAAAAAGAAATAAAAGGAATCCAAATCGGAGAAGAAGAAGTAAAACTGTCATTGTTTGCAGATGACATGATACTATACTTAGAGAATCCTAAAGATGCTACCAGAAAACTACTAGAGCTAATCAATGAATTTGGTGAAATAGCAGGATACAAAATTAATGCACAGAAATCTCTTGCATTCCTATACAATAATGATGAAGAATCTGAAAGAGAAATTATGGAAACACTCCCATTTACCACTGCAACAAAAAGAATAAAATACCTAGGATCAAACCTACCTAAAGAGACAAAAGACCTGTATGCAGAAAACTATAAGACACTGATGAAAGAAATCAAAGATGATACAAACAGATGGAGAGATATACCATGTTCTTGGATTGGAAGAATCAACATTGTGAAAATGACTCTACTACCCAAAGCAATCTACAGATTCAATGTAATCCCTATCAAACTATGAATGGCATTTTTCACAGAGCTAGAAAAAAATTTTCACAATTTGTATGGAAACACAAAAGACCCCGAATAGCCAAAGCAATCTTGAGAACAAAAAATGGAGCTGGAGGAATCAGGCTCCCTGACTTCAGACTATACTACAAAGCTACAGTAATCAAGACAGTATGGTACTGGCACAAAAACAGAAATATAGATCAATGGAACAGGATAGAAAGCCCAGAGATAAACCCATGCACATATGGTCACCTTATCATTGATAAAGGAGGCAAGAATATACAATGGAGAAAAGACAGCCTCTTCAATAAATGGTGCTGGGAAAACTGGAAAGCTACATGTAAAAGAATGAAATTAGAACACTTCCTAACACCATACACAAATGTAAGCTCAAAATGGATTAAAAACCTAAATGTATGGCCAGACACTATCAAACTCTTAGTGGAAAACATAGGCAGAACACTCTATGACATAAATCACAGCAAGATCCTTTTTGACCCATCTCCTAGAGAAATGGAAATAAAAACAAAAATAAGCAAATGGGACCTAGTGAAACTGAAAAGATTTTGCACAGCAAAGGAAACCATAAACAAGATGAAGAGACAATCCTCAGAATGGGGGAAAATATTTGCAAACAAAGCAACTGATAAAGGATTAATCTCCAAAATATCCAAGCAGCTCATGCAACTCAATATCAAAAAGGAAACAACCAAAGCCAAAAATGGGCAGAAGACCTAAATAGACATTTCTCCAAAGAAGATATACAGATTGCCAACAAACACATGAAAGGATGTTCAACATCACTAATCATTAGAGAAATGCAAATCAAAACTACAATGAGGTATCACCTCACACCAGCCAGAATGGCTATCATCAAGAAATCTACAAACAATAAATGCTGGAGAGGGTGTGGAGAAAAGGGAACCCTCCTGCACTGCTGGTGGGAATGTAAATTGATACAGCCACTATGGAGAACAGTATGAAGGTTCCTTAAAAAGCTAAAAGTAGAACTACCATACGACCCAGAAATCCCACTACTGGGCATATACCCTGAGAAAACCATAATTCAAAAAAGTCATGTACCACAATGTTTATTGCAGCACTATTTACAATAGCCATGACATGGAAGCAACCTAACTGCCCAGTGACAGATGAATGGGTAAAGAAGATGTGGCACAAATATACCATGGAATATTACTCAGCCATAAAAAGAAACAAAATTGAGTTGTTTGTAGCGAGGTGGATGGACCTAGAGTCTGTCATATAGAGTGAAGTAAGTCAGATAGAGAAAAACAAATACCGTATGCTAACACATATATATAGAATCTTAAAAAAAAAAAAAAGGTTCTGAAGAACCTACAGGCAGGACAGAAATAAAGACGCAGATGTAGAGAATGGACTTGAGGGCACAGGGAGGGAGAAGGGTAAACTGGGACGAAGTGAGAGAGTGGCATGGACATATATACACTACCAAATGTAAAACAGATAGCTAGTGGGAAGCAACTGCATAGCACAGGGAGATCAGCTTGGTGCGTTGTGACCACCTATAGGGGTGCGATAGGGAGGGTGGGAGGGAGACGCAAGAGGGAGGGGATATGGGGATATATGTATATGTATATCTTATTCACTTTGCTATACAGCAGAAACTAACACAACATGTAAAGCAATTATACTCCAATAAAGATGTTTAAAAAAAAAAAGGACATATCACTCCTATAACAGATTAACAGATAATGAAGGATGGGATTTTTTCTAAAAAAGAGCATCTCTCTACTAGATATTGAAAGGAGACCAATTTTATTATGTAAGTGAAGTGATTCCAAAAAAGACATGAACACTGTTAGTGCCTAGACACTATTTGCCTATCAAGATGATATATAAACCCCAATAAAATTCCAATTGTTGAAACTGTGAGAAAAAAAGAATATTTCTAAGGTAGAGGCATAGGGGTGGGCAAAGATGAGAGGGAGGATTTCTATTGCACTCTGTCATAGTCTTTCTTTTTTTGATGTTGGGGGTAGGAATTTATTAATTTATTTTTGCTCTGTTGGGTCTTCATTTCTGTGTGAGGGCTTTCTCTAGTTGTGGCAAGTGGGGGCTACGCTTCATTGTGGTGCGCGGGCCTCTCACTATCGCGGCCTCTCTTGTTGTGGAGCACAGGCTCGAGACGCGCAGGCTCAGTAGTTGTGGCTCATGGGCCTAGTTGCTCCGTGGCATGTGGGATCTTCCCAGACTAGGGCTCGAACCCATGTCCCCTGCATTAGCAGGCAGATTCTCAACGACTGCACCACCAGGGAAGCCCATAGTCTTTCTTTTAACCTGGTCTTCTCTCTCTGCTTATATCACCAGAATATTAGAAAAAAATGGTTGACACAGAGAAACACAGTTGTCAGGCTTTGGGCTCTCCATTTTACTAAAATTATAACCAAAAAGTCTTAAGGAAGCACCATGATCTGCATCTACCCATCCCCTACCTCTCCGGCTTCATTCCAGCCCAGCCCCAGTGACATCTTTGCTTTTCCTTGAAAACACAAGGCATATTCTTGCCTTATAGCCTTGGCGCTATTTTTACTTACACCTGAATTGCTGTTTCCCCAGACATCTACACAGGCAACCCCCACTTCTGTAAATCTTTGAGCAAGTGTTACTTTCTGGTTGAGACCCACTCTTACCACCCAATTTAGTCGCTATTCAGTTTCCTCCCACCCTCACACTCTTGCTCCTCTTTACTAGCTATATGTTTTTCTTTTTTTTTTAATTTTATATTGGACTATAGTTGATTTACAATATTGTGTTAGTTTCAGGTGTGCAGCAAAGTGATTCAGTTATACATATACATGTATCTGTTCTTTTTCAAATTCTTTTCCCATTTAGATTATTACAGTGTATTGAGCAGAGTTCCCTGTGCTATACAGTATGTCCTGGTTGGTTATCTATTTTATTTTTTTAATTAATTAATTTATTTATTTATTTTTGGCTGCGTTGGGTCTTCGTTACTGTGTGTGGGCTTGCTCTCGTTGTGACTGGGGACTACTCTTTGTTGCGGCGCACTGGCTTCTCATTGCAGTGGCTTCTCTTGTAGTGGAGCATGGGCTCTAGGCATGTGCGCTTCAGTAGTTGTGGCACACAGGCTCAGTAGTTGTGGCTCATGGGCTCTAGAGCGCAGGCTCGGTAGTTTTGGCACACGGGCTTAGTTGCTCCACAGCATGTGGGATATTCCCAGATCTGGGCTCGAACCCATGTCCCCTGCATTAGCAGGCAGATTCTTAACCACTGTGCCACCAGAGAAGTCCCTGGTTATTTATTTTAAATATAGTAATGTGTATATGTCAATTCCAAACTCCCAATTTTTCTTTCTTTTTCTATAGCACTTATCACCTTCTGATATGCCATATAATTTATTATTTTAATGTATGTATTGTTGGCTTTCTGTCTCCTCTCATTATGATATAAGCTACATAAGGACAGGAATCTTTTCTGTTTTGTTTTGTTCATTAGTGTACTTCAAGCCTCTAGACTACGTCTACTACATAGTGAGCACTCAAATTTACTGAATGATGAAGAGATGAATGTAGTTTCATTCATTAGCTTTGCACCTGATTCACTGGACAGTTTCATGAATTAAATGGGATTATGTATTTAAGGCATTGAGCACACTGTCTGGCATAGAATAAAAATGCACTGTTAGCCACAAACATAAAAAAATAAGCAAATTTGAATCCTAATTTAAAAGAGTGTCAAATTCCATTCGGGACAAAACATTTCCAGATCTCTCTCCTGAGTTGTAACTGAGAGCTCAGAGCCTCCAAATTGTGCAAGACATTTTTTCCCAAAGGTATTACCATGCTACAACTTATAGGCCTGAATTTTACAATGTTCTAACTTACCACTTCTTCTCTTAAAGAATTTTGTGTCGTCTGCAAACTTGGAGATCTCATCATTCATTTATTTTTCTTCCAGATCATTAAAAGGAAAAGAATCTTAAATAAGCCATCCCAACACTAATTCTTAGAGTTTGATTATTTTCACTTATCCTTATAGAAAAGTAATCATTTATTACTTTTTCTTGTTCAATTCACAGACAGACAATCTTGGAATTCAGTCCTGCCAAGGACTGTCCCTAACTTCTGGCCTTTCTAGGGAAAGAGGCAGGTTTGGGACAAGATTTCAAACTCATTTCTGCTTCACCATTTATAAGCCTGAGCTTCCTATAGATAACAGGGGACCTCAGAATAACATACCAGTAGACTTTGGCCCCCTGGGGTAGTTAATGAGCTTGTAAAGCACTCTAAGAACTTGAATCATGTCCTAGACATGCAGTGCTCTAAAAAACACTAATGCAATAGAACATAATTTGAAAACAGTTATAGAAACAATAAATGTAAAAATAGCATCCTCTGAATTGACTATAGGAACGCTAAAGGAATGCAGGATAAAGAATCAAAAGAAAACATGAACTATAAGGAAGGATTAGCCCCCTGTCCTTTAGTTCTGCAGAGGTAGTTGAGCCTTGAATTCTCCCCCTTTTTTAGTCAAGACACTAACACAAAATAGCTTCATCTGAAAGAGACAATGTATTGAAATGAGACAGACATATCTTATGGAAGCCAAGGGTAATGGGGCCTCTTAAAGGGCTGAAACCAATAACTGGAAAGCTTTCAGAAGCCAAGAAAGTGTTTGTTCTCTCAGTCTCTCATCTCTCTTTACACCTGCGTTATTATTTCCTCTGTGCCTCCTAGCTGCCCCTACTTCTCAGTAGGCAAAGCTGGCTGCCCTGAGCTTCCTGGTTTACATCATCTCACTTTCAGCCACTGCAGAAACTAACACGCTGCCTATGAATCCAGGGGTCAAACTCCTGTGACAGAGAATTGAAGTGTCCCAGCCTGGGTTCGGTGTATTAATCTTCCCTCCCTTCCCCTCATCTGCCTCTTCCAATCCACCGTGGTCCAATCAAACCTGGCTGACTTGGGGAGGATGTCAGCATACTTCTGACGGTATGTAATGGTGTTGACTTCTGAGAGATTAGGGCTCCTGGAAGCCGTACAATTATTCAGAAGTTTTCTACTCCTCCATCCTCACCCCAAACCTGAAGGACTCTGTGATCTTTGAACTCTCCCCATGAGCTCTCTTGAAGGCCTCATCATGGGAAGGAAGGATGACTGTTTTCAAGTCCTGAGTTAGGATTTCCACAGCTTCTTCTTCCAAATTCTTAGCTACACTCTGCCCATATTATAGCTGGGTCTTATTCATACCCTGAACCTCTTGTCTGAAGTTGTGGCATTGAAGGAGGCTGGCACTATTTCCCTTTTCTCTAGCTTGTAGAGAAAATTTCAGGTAAAAAGAGACAGGGACTATACCAGCCACAGAGTATACAAAAGGACTAAAATATGGTCACTCCCCTTCATTAGGAGAGGGAAGAAAATAAGAACCAAAAAATTGCAAATCAATGTAAAAAGCACGATCATGGTGGGAAACCTGACAGCACAAAAGAGGGAAGCACCAAATCATGCTAAAACTTTTATTTTAAAAAGCCATTATCCTTAGAAAGCAGCAAAAGGAAAGCAGCAGTTGTTGGTATTTTGTAGATAAAATATAAAAAGGTTCAAATGAGCAAAATTAAATGTAATTAAATAAAATGGCTTCTTTAGAATGTGACTTCTGACTACAGCATTGAATTTTCTCTTTGCATATTAAAGAACCCTGTGGAAAAGAAAATTAAGACTTAGCCTTGTAAAGCACATGAGTGTTAGTATCCTTTCCCATTTTAAACTGATAGATGATTTTTGGTTCATTTAACAAAGAAGTTTAAGGATACATCTTTTGAATGAGTTAAGTGTAAATTAACTCATGTTTTGCAATAATTCTGTTCATAAAAAATTTAGTTTTGTCAGGGTATTGCTAATTTAAACAAGATGACCTACTTTGCACATGACATTCTTGCATTGCAAGGAGATTCTTGGCTAACAGCATCATAATTTCCAAAGGATACTCCAGAAAACACACACAGAGTACTGACATTATCATAACAAGCTCCACAGCCATCACTCACCAAGACCATCCTGGTACCCCCACCATTTCGTTCAGAAAATAGCCTCTGGAAGGAAAAAAAGAAGGAGTGATGGGGTTGAGGGGGTAGTTGGAACAAATTGCAAAAGACTGAACATTTATGTTTCTCAGAATCACCACTTCTCCTTTGTAGGTCTAACCGAAGTCTTAATTTATCGTATTATCTTTGCTTTTATGTTGTCTTGGGTGAGACTCATTTCCATCTTTCCCTTTGAGTCATGTGGGAATGACGACAACACAGTATTGAGTCATACAGTCAAGAGAGGAAAAAAGCTGTCCCTGATTATCATTTTTCCAGATGCCACAGTGGAGTTAAGGTAGCAGGGGTAATAAATTATAGGGGCAGACCCTTTCTTAACAGCAATGGCAAGGTTAAACAGAGAAAATCAATGGACAGCTGTGTACCAAGTGTTTATGGTATGTGATACACAGTACAGGGTTACAAAATATATTCCTGTCTTCAAGATATTGGCAAACCAGTTCCAAAGACAAGCCATAGACATATAAAAATTTACAAAACTCAAACCTTGGTTAGGTCCACCAGTGGGTAGCAAGGAAAGAATTTATTGACGGGATAATAGAGATTTAAAGTAGTATGATGCATCAGTATACAGAATTTTTGTTTACATAGTTCATTTAATCCTGACAATCAATTTGAAAAACTGGTCTTGTTATCTCTGTTTTACAGATGAGTGTCCAACAGCTCAGCAAATTCAAATGTTACTTTCTCACAGTCACAGTAATAAGACAGCCCCCCCCAATATTTTTGCTCTTACAAAGTTATCACGCTATGTTTAGATAGAGCTAGATACCAAAAACCAGATACTGAGGACCAGATGAGGCCATGGGTTGGCCTATCTCCCTTGATGGGTAAGGGCACTGCCAGAATTAAGCAACTGGAAAAGAAGCAGGACCCCAGACAAGAACCTAGAACTCTGGCTTTTGGCCCACAGAAGTAAGAACTTTTATTCCTTTGGGCCTCACTGGCTTCATCTTATTCTTCAAGGATGATGGAGACTCCTGATAACTGGTATAGAACATGCCCACCACAAAGTGGCTGGACAGGAGCTCAGATAGGACACAGCCAGCTAGACTGAGAGAGTCAACATTTTATAAGCCTTACCACCTCAGTTCATGCTATTCTCTGGGTTTGTTTGTTTTCCACTTTTCACCTTTCCCCAATCCCAACCTGTATGTTGTTCCTCTTTCAGTGGAATTACAGAGAACAAAGGTGTCACGCATTCACACCTGTATCCTTGAGTCATTCATGGTGATAAAGGTGATGGTGGGATCAGGTGAAGGTGGGTTTTAGCCAAATCTACCTACTGTTCTCAAAGTGAAAATCTCTTTCTCTGTCTATAACTGTGGAGTTGTTGAGGTAATTTTCTTAGGGAAGGCAGTTGTTTCCTCACTACCAGATAGGTTAGCAAGTAACAAGGTAGGAATATCAATCCTTAGTCTTCTGCTGTTTAACAACTCTGTTCTTTGTGCTGCCACACCCAACTGAATACAGAGGGGAACAGCAGGTAACAGTGCTTTTCATGAGGTAGGGAAATAACTAGTTAGTTAACACTCCTCATGAAAACCAGTAGAGAATTTTGATCCATAGAATAAAATCTGTGTGGATGTAGCAAGAAAAAAATTACAATGTTGAGAAGCCATAAGACACCCAAGAAGGTGAATTTCAAGATGGCAGGAGTCAGAACTGTTGATTGATGAACTTACCCATGGCTCCTATTTTCAGTGTCCTTTTAAGTCTCTTTTGTGTCTCTCATTCTTATCTCCTCAATTAGAAGAAGACCCTGGAGATGAAAACTCCCCACCACTCAACCACTACATCCATTTGTCACTTAGTATATGGTGTGATTATAAATAGAGACATTCTACAAGTTGCCTGCACACATCAAGTCTTTACTTCACAGCCACAGCTATATACCATTCATCATTTTAAACTAAGAATGCTAATGCAGTTCCCTGTGTCCTCAGTCCTTTCAAGAAGTCTTGCAACTTCTGTGCTTGAAAAGACTAATCTTTAAAGACGAAAAGAGAAAGGTTTGCCTCTATCAATATAGCACTGAAAATTCAATTTTAAATTTGCCAGGGTTGTAGCAGTTGATTTGCTCTTTAACAAATGTGACAGGAACAGACATATTGCACAGTTTGAAACCAATGACTAATATGAAATTTTGGTATGCAAGGTGTCACTTCACAGTAGCAGAAATATTTGAGGTTGAACCTACCTTAAATACACTAATAAAAACCACAGTAGTTTACTCAAAGACGTTTGTTTCCCACAACTGATCCATAAGTAGCTCTGCTTTGTTTCTCCAGATAAAAAAGACTGAAAAATAAAATAAAAAACAAATGAAAAAATAAGATTCAATGACCTATTTTGAAAGAAGGATTTAGGTTGTGAAATTACAAGATGATTTTTTTCTTGTGCTTCATAAACTGGTTCTAAGGGAAATTCCAAGAAAGTGACTTGAAATTCTGTGAGCAAAAGAAGCATCAGTACAGGAAGTGTCTAGTTTTCCAAGGTGATTATTTACCAGGTTGTTTTTATAGGTTTTGAAAGGTCTGTTTAAAACATTAATTTTGCTATTTAAAAGTTATACATACCCATCATTCAGATAGAATATAGAATATAGATTAGCTTTATTAGCTTCAAAGCAATACAATTTTAAAATATATACCAAAAGGTTATCAATTTTTATCTTGGGGTGTAGGATAGAGTGAAATTATTGTGATTTCTGTTTCCTTTGTGGCTTTACATATTGTCCACATTTTTACATTGAGCATGTATTTCTCTCATAATCAGAAAAAAATAAGAATGGTTTTTGAAATAAGCTTATTCATATTGTATTCTGGGGGTGTAAAGCAGTACCATCATTCTTTCTGAGAAAACCAAAATGTCCTCTCAGAAGGAAAAAATAAGGTTTCTATAAAAATTATAAAACCAGACCCTGGCTGACATCCTGTTGAAAGAATTTTGAGTGACTTTTATGATTCAAAACATTAATTCAGCATATTTCAATTTTATCTGCTCTGGGTGGCACATTACTTTCTTCTCATTGACTTCCAGAGTGTTCTGTGTGTGGACCAACTATCCAGGGAATGGATTTAAACCTGGCCCATCAGGACTCAGCATCGTGTCATGGTTCTCTTCATCATTTGCCTAGCATAGAATTCTTTTTGGCCAGGAAAGCACTTGTTTATTAAATTTCCCATAAGAAGTTCCTGGGTTTAAATTAAGGAGGACCTCATTTCAAGAAAAAGCACACAGGGGATTTCATAACACAAAGCATTTGAGAAAACAGTCAGAAAGGTTTTATCCATCCATTTACTTCTCTCATTCAGAGTAATGTTACTTGACCAACTTGGGACATGAGCAAGCCTTTTCTTTGTTGTTGTTTTTTTAAGGTTCTTTTCAAATGGGTATCCATTAAAAATCATTCTATATGTTTGTAATGTGATTACAAACCCAACTTTTCCACTACCTTGAAGACTTTCCTCTTTATTCCTCTTAACATTTGCTCTGCTGGTTTAGATAACAATATAAAACCTGACATAAATGTCATATATTGATGAATGAAAGTTAAATTATTCTGATTTTCATAGTTTTCCTCCAGCTCCATAAGGAACTATTATCAGGGAATCAACGTGCGCTATTTCTCTAAATATATGATTCAATATTTTACCCTCTAACATATATTGTATTATCAGTAGGACACTAGACTAGACATGAAAATCTGATTTTGCCAGTGGATATTAATTTAGTAACAAAGCAAAAGTAAAATACATATTTTCCCATGTGG
This sequence comes from Neophocaena asiaeorientalis asiaeorientalis, assembly GCF_003031525.2. NCBI lineage: Eukaryota > Metazoa > Chordata > Mammalia > Artiodactyla > Phocoenidae > Neophocaena > Neophocaena asiaeorientalis. The sequence continues at coordinate 4,002,824 of NW_020185337.1, read as the reverse complement.
TTCTTTATTAGACAACAGCTACTGAGCTTTACCTGACAATGTGTTTTAGAATAGATCACTTCCATTTTATTTTTGTTCTGTACATAGACATCAACCTCCATCTAAACAGCAAGTGTGAGATGGTATCAGTTAAGAAAGTATTAGCAGCCTGGAACGTCTTTCATGATGTGAAAATGTCAAGCTCATCTCACTTCACTAGATTTCTATTCATGGATATTGTTATCTAGATGTAAATATCTGTATGCAAATAAATGAGGAAAATATAAGAAATATACATCCACTGTGGTACCATTTTCTTATGAAAGTGTTCATAAAATTTAAGAAGACAGAATTCCTGGAAATCATTCCTTTGCCTTAGTTGGAGTGCTCAAGGTTCTGATGCTTTTGTTTTTGTTTTCTTCATTCATAGCATCACTGGTTTTAGAAACAATTTCCTAGTCACTAGGAGAAGAGGGGCCAAAAGACCTAACCAAGCCACTTGCCAGGAGCCTTGTGCTTCTCTGGGTGAGATACACTCACACTGACAGCAGAACCACCTTGTGGCCAGAGTCTATGAGAAGGGCCCTGTCTTGTCCTCCAGGCCAACCCAGAAACAGAAAATGCCCCAGTTGGCCCTGAAGAGGTTAGCCAGTTACTAAGTTCAGACCCATCTGTTTGAGAACGGATTAGCAGAAAGCATGTTAACATTCTAGGGGTTTGTAACCTACCTTCCACACCTTCAATCTACCTCTCTGCTTTACAGGAAGTCCTGTCCTTGGAGTTATAGGGACCCTGTCAAGCAGACGATGTTACACATGGGCACACCAGAGCCAACTGAACAGCAAGGCATCAGGCAATAGGAAACCGCTGCAGTTTCACAACATACATTAAAAACTGTATTTTTTGCTGGAGTGTGGAGAAAAGGGAACCCTCCTACGCTGTTGGTGGGAAGGTAAATTGGTGCAGCCACTATGGGAAACAGTATGGAGGTTCCTCAAAAAACTAAAAATAGAGTTGCCATGTGATCCAGCAATCCCACTCCTGGGCATATACCCAGACAAAAGTATAATTTGAAAAGATACATACACCCCTATGTTCATAGCAGCATCATTTACAATAACCAAGACATGGAAACAACCTAAATGTCCATCGACAGATGAATGAATAAAGAAGATGTGGTATATACATACAATGGAATATTACTCAGCCATAAAAAAGAATAAAACAATGTCATTTGCAGCAACATGGATGGACTTAGAGATTATCATACTAAGCAAAGTTAAGTCAGAAGGAGAAAGACAAATACCATATGATATCACTTATATGTGGAATCTAAAATATGACACAAATGAACCTATTTATGAAACAGAAACAGACTCACCGACATAGAGAACAGCCTTGTGGTTGCCAAGGGGGAGTAGGAGTGGGAGAGGGAAGGATTGGGAGTTTGAGATTAGCAGATGGAAACTAGTATATATAGGATAGATAAACAACAAGGTCCTACTGTATAGCACAGGGAACTATGTTCAATATGCTGTGATAAACTGTAATGGAAAAGAATATGAAAAAGAATGTATATATATGTATAGCTGAGTCATTTTGCTGTACAGCAGAAATTAACACACCATTGTAAATCAACTATACTTCAAAAAATAAAGTTTTTTAAAAACTATATTTTTATGTTCTCTCTTCTCTGGCTCTTTATCAAGGGATCCAAAATATTGCTCTCTTTCTGTTCATATATTTTAAAAGTAGTTTATCATTATTATACTACTACTTTGTAGGTATAACAAAAAGGAAGAAATGTACATGGATTCATATCTCTTAGTTCTTCAAATAAGAAGACTTTTTTTTAAAAAAGGAAAGAAAATTTCCAAAAGCATTTTTAGTTCTTGAAGAAATTTATAACAGAATGAGTGGTACAATAATCACTTAATTGAGAACATCTACAATGTTAAGAATTTGCTTTTATTTTCTGTGGATAAGAAGATCTGTTATGTTATGAAACTGCTTCCAAAAGAAATTCATTAATTATGAAATTGCTTTCCAAAAGAGATTGGATTTATACAGATTTACTCTGCAATTTAGGGGTTATCTCTAATTCACATGTTCTTATGAAAATTGTTTGATAATGTTTTTTGTTTTGTTTTGCTGAATATGCAGTCAAAACCTCTCTATTCTGTCCCACCAAAAACTACTTTTAATTTCAGCTAATGAGGATGCTGTACCAATTATTTGCAACAGCTTCTTACTTGCTATTAACTAAACCTTGATTCTTTTCTGGTTCGCATCTTAATGTTATTTTCAGTACATTACAATTTCAGAAAATTAATGTGGACAATAAAGTTATAAAAGCAACCAGCTTTCCTTTCTCCTGGACACATTTGTAATTGGTTTGGCCCAGGCCACAATTATTCTATAACAAAAATGCATCAAATGCCTACAATGTGTCAAGCACTATGCTAGGTCCTGAGGAACTAATGGTATGACTAAGAAGAATATTATCTCTAGTCTACCTGTGCTCTAACAAAAATAACTGCTATTCAACCAATAAGAGCCAAAAATAATGAGTTCTATGAAGAAATGCATAATACTATGGTATCCCATGAGGGAGAATTAATATCAACTGGGGTTTTAGAAAAGGTTCTCTGGAGAAAATTGTATTAAACTAAGACAGGTTCTCTGGAGAAAATTATATTAAACTAAGACCAAATGGCAGTTGTCTTCCAATATTTATTTTCTCCTTATTCCATGTAATAGAACTTTACCTGGATACATAGAGACTCAGAATGAAGACTCCTTGCTTTCTTCACAGCTAAATGAAGTAAAATGACTAATTTCTGGCAAATGAAATATGAATAGAACAATGTATTGGGGTTTGTACCCTTAGAGGGAAAGTACATGACCTCATTTTTAATCACTTTCTGCTGGGGGAATATGATCATGATGATAAGACATCTTGGAGAATGTGAGTTAAACAAACTACGGGGATAGGAGAGTAAGAAGAAAAGAGTATGGGCCTCTGATGATATTCACAGCATAGCAGCCATACCAACTTAGAAATAAAATTCAATTTTGTTTAAATTACTGTTACTTTTGTTCTCTGTGACATACAGTTGGACATGTATCTTAATACTTTCTTGAAAACAGAGGCTAAGTAATCCAGAGGTAGAAGAGGAGGACAGCCTTCTAGACAAGTGGATAATTGTGCTCAACCCATTCAAGGAACTGAAATTGCTCAATATGACTGGTATAGAAAGAGGAAGGGGTGGATTTGTCAAGATGAAGCTGCAGAGGTGCTACAGTAGATTGTTGTAAGAATGACCCTCAGTTTGTTTGTGCCTCTGGGTACTCACTCTCAGCCTGACCGTGTGATTTGCTTTGGACAATTGAACAGTCTCAAATTGGACACTGTTAGCAAAGCCCTGCAAAGTGCCTATGTGCTGGGTTTTGCTCTCATGTTGCTCTTTTGAACCCTGAGACCACCACTTGGGCCAAGCCTGGGCTAGCCTACTGGAGGATGAGACCACGTGGAGCAGATATGTGCTGTCCCAGTTGAGCCCCCTCAGACCAACAAGCCTGCAATGGTTGGACATACAAGTGAAGCTGTCCCAGAATAACTAGCCCCAGCAAAGCTGCCAGATGACCTCAGCAATCTTTCAGAACAGCCCATTTGAGAAATGCCTAGTAGACTGACAGAATTATAAGTAAATAAATGATTGTTGTAAGCAGCTACATTTTGAGATAACTTGTTACACAGCAAAAGCTAACTGATAAAAGTAGACAGCACAGATTACATGGGATTTTATGGTTATTATTCATTCATCCAATATTTATTGAGCACTATGTACCAGGCAGTGTGCTAAGTAGGCACTGGAGATGCAGCTGTGGACAAGACATAAGGTCTCTGCCCTCATGGAGCTTACCTTCTTATTGGCCATACTAAGAAATTTGATTCATCATACGGACAATTTAAAAAACTATTAAAAGTCTTTAAAGCAAGGGATCAATTTATGCTATTTGCATTTTTAAAAGATTGTTCTAGTTACAATGTGGAGGGTGGGTTGGAAGGGGTAAGTATGAAGACTGAAAGATAAGATAGGAGGTTGCTGCAACAGTCCAGGTGAGGAATAATTGTGACATAGACTAAGGTCGTATTGGTGGACATAGAATAGAGATTAGTTAATTAAGATTTAGAAAGCACACAGTTTGCTAACTGATTAGAACTATGGAGTGAGGAAAAAGGAGGATCAAGGATAACTCATTTTCTAACTTGAGCAAGTGATCAATAAATAAAAGTGCCATTTATTGAGGTACAGAACATGGAAAGCAAAGAAGGTTTATGGAATAAAGATTGTGACATAAGATTTAAAGAAGTAGAATTTGAAATGCTCATGAAATATTAAAGTAGAAACATCAAAAAGGTAGATATATGATTCTGGAGCTCCATGAGATTCTGGTTTGCATATATAAATTTGGAATTATTTTAATTTCTGTTAAAGCCACATAGAAGTAGAGGACATTGCCTAGAGAAGGGACAGTGTAAATGAAGAGAAAGGAGGACCTTGGACAGAATTTGGAGGAATGATAACACTTAATGGTTTATTAGAGAAGGAGAATCTAGCTAAAAGGATTAAGAAGAAACAGAAAGAAACTTTTATATATAGAATGGATAAATAACCTGGTTCTACTCTATAGCACAGGGAACTATATTCAATATCATTTGACAAACCATAATGGAAAAGAATATAAAAAAGAATGTACATATATAAGTGTGTAACAGAATCACTTTGCTGTAAAGCAGTAACTAACACAACATTGTAAATCAACTATACTTCAATTTAAAAGAAGAAGAAGAAACACCAAGGAAAATGGGAACCTGGGATGTGTCTTCATATGAAAAAAGGGGAAAAAGAATTTTTTATTGAAGTATAGTTGATTTACAATATTGTGTTAGTTTCAGGTGTACAGCAAAGATTATGTTATGCATATATAAATATATTTTTTGTATTCTTTTCCATTATAGTTATTACAAGATATTGGATATAGTTCCCTGTGCTATACAGTAGAACCTTGTTGTTTACCTATTTTATGAATAGTAGTTTGTATCTGCTAATCCCAAATTCCTAATTTATCCCTCCACCACATGCTTCCCCATTCAGTAACCATAAGTCTGTTCTCCATGTCTGTGAGTCTGTTTCTATCTTGTAAATAAGTTCATTTATATCATGTTTTAGATTCCACATATAAGTGATATCATATGATATTTGTCTTTCTCTGTCAGACTTACTTCACTTAGTATGATAATCTCTAGGTCCATCCATGTTGCTGCAAATGGCATTATTTTTTTCTTTTTATGGCTGAGTGATATTCCATATATATTGCGTATATATACCACATCTTCTTTATCCATTCATCTGTTGATGAACATTTAGGTTGCTTCCATGTCTTGGCTATTGTAAAAGGAATGCTGCTATGAACATTGGGGTGCATGTATCTTTTTGAATTAGAGTTTTCTCCAGATATATGCCCAGGAGTGGGATTGCTGGATTATATAGTAATTCTATTTTTAGTTTTGTAATGAGCCTCCATACTGTTTTCCAGAGTGGCTTCACCAATTTACATTCCCACCAGTAGTGTAGGAGGGGAAAAAAATATTTTAAGAAAAGAATGGTCAACTCTATTGAATGTTGCTGAAGATGGAAAAGCATTATTCGGATATAGTAACTGGGAGACCACTGGTGAGATGAGCAGAACCCCTGAGGAGAACTGGAGTTGGAAGCCAGAATGGAACGGGTTGAGAAGCCGGTGGAAAGTAAGGTCAAAGTGGCAGCTAGTGTGCACCACTCTGTCAAGAAGTCAGGCAGTAAAGATGAGAAAAATAAGCACATGACTACATAGGGGAACATGGGACTAAGGAATAGCTTAAACATTTGCATACTTGAATATTAATAAGAAGGAGCTGGCAAAGATGAAGACGTTGAAACTACAGGTTAAATAAAAGAGGGATGAGGGCTTCCCTGGTGGCGCAGTGGTTGAGAGTCCGCCTGCTGATGCAGGGGACACAGGTTCGTGCCCCGGTCTGGGAGGATCCCACATGCCGCGGAGCGGCTGGGCCCGTGAGCCATGGCCGCTGAGCCTGAGCGTCCGGAGCCTGTGCTCCGCAACAGAAGAGGCCACAACAGTGAGAGGCCCGTGTACCATAAAAAAAAAAAAAAGAGGGATGAAATTCAGGCAGAGGATATGACATTTTATAGGAGTCAGATGTTTTGTCTGGTGACAGTGGGGGAGAAAGGAAAGGATGGATGCAGATGCAGGAAGGTTTGTAAATTTGGTGGAGGTTGAGGGAAATCCCACATGATGGTTTCTCTTTTCATGTGTATAACACAGGGGGTAAGTTCATATGCTGATAATAAAGAGGTAGAGGAGGAGGGCCTTGAAGATTTAAGGAGAGTGAAGGAAGTTTAGAACAGCTTTTGTGGTAAGTAGGAAAGCAAGCTGAGTTGAAAAACATGGTAAGATTGCTGAGCACTGTGGAGAGCCACGTGACATGTGTGAGCATGAATTTACAGTAGTGCCATTTGAGTTTAGACTCGGTGGGAAGAATCACTGGGTTTATCTGGAGTTGCAGGCTTTCCAGGTAAATGCAGCCAACAGGCGAAGGATCAAGGGAGTTAGGATATTAGCAGGACAGTAATTGAAATATGGAAGCAAGGAATCTAATCTAAGGAGGGCAGTGGGAGGCATGAAAACTAGAAGAGATGCATATCAGGACCACGAAAAGAGATCAATGGCCTGGAGATCAAATGAGGTAGAACAGTCATGGCCTAGATAGCAAAGCAGGAAGTGTTGATAGGTAGGATGAGGAGACAGACAGACTTTAGAGTGGTCGCCAGGATGCCTACCTCCTGGTGTTCATACCTTCATGTGATCCTCTTCCTTGAGTGCAGGCAGGACCTGTGACTTGCTTCTAACCAACAGAATACAGCACAGGTGATGGGATGTACCTGATTACATGTATGTGATTACAGTACACAAGATTGTAATGGCCATCTTGAGAAGGCATTCTCTTTCCCTTGATGGCTCTGAAGAAACAGCTGCCATGTAGTGAGATGACCTATGTCAAGGGTCATGTGATAAGCAACTGAAGAGGACCTCTGGCCAGCAGTCAACAAGAAACTGAGGCTTTCAGTCCAACAAGTTGTAAGAAACTGAAAGCTGCCAGCAACCACTTGAGCTAGAAAGTGGCTCCTTCCTCAGTTTTGCCTTAGTTGAGACTGGAGCCTGGTCAACACCTTCATAGCAGCAATGAGACACCCTGAAGTTGAGCCTGATGTCTTAACTCATAGAAACTGAGATAATAAATGTGTTCTGTTCTAAGCTGCTAAATTTGTGATGATATTATTACAAAGCATAAATAATTAATAGAGAGGAGGTGGTCAAAGAGGAACGTCAGACCAGAGGTGATGACAAGCACAGGAAGTTATCTTAGGAGGAAGTGAAAGGGGTGGCATGAAGGAAGGGGTTAGTGGAAATGAGAACGATTTACAGAAACAGGTTGTGTTGTCTGTTCCACAAGGACCAAAAAGTTACATATGCGTTGAACTTCAGATTTTACAGAAATACGATAACAGCAGATGCTGAGAACTCTTAGCAGTGCATATACAGAAAAATACAGTCTCAGACTGTTCATGCGAAGATGAGCACAGTACTGAGACATCTGTATTTAAGATAAGACAACCATCACAGCCCAGTTCTTTTGGAAGCACCACAGTGAACTGATAGAGCATGGTCTTTGGACGCATCTGGGTTTGGACTACAGCTCTGTGATTGACTAGCTATGTAGCCATGGGAAATTTCTTCACCTCTCTGAGTTTCTGTTTCTTATATATAAAATGTATTTATTTCATTGTAGGGTTGCTACAATGATGAAATGAGACTATAGATGCAAAACACTGATTGCTGCACCTGGCATAAAGTAAGGGCTCAAATATAGCTCTTTCTTATGTTTCACAGAAGAAACTTCCTTTTCACAAAAATAATTGATCAAATGGGTTCAAAGACTAGAGGAAAATGTCACATAGGCAATCAAAGAGAGGAAGTACTTAGAAGAAACTACACAAAAAATAAAAATAGACATTCATCTATATGAATAGAAGAGCACAAAAGGAATTGAGAAATCCACTATGTTCCAGCAGAGATGAAGAAAGAGGAAAATCCTAGTTTTAAAAGAAATGAGATAAGGCTGAATTACAAACTTATAGGATGTAACACTGAATTTCAGAAATATTATCTCATTCTCCCGCTAGGAGATAATAAACCAATATCCATACCTCACAAGATCAATACATTTTTTTTACATTTTTTTTGGAGTATAATTGCTTTACAACGGTGTGTTAGTTTCTGCTTTATAACAAAGTGAATTAGATATACATATACATATATCCCCATATCTCTTCCCTCTTGCGTCTCCCTCCCTCCCACCCTCCCTGTCCCACCCTTCTAGCTGGTCACAAAGCACCAAGCTGATCTCCCTGTGCTATGCGACTGCTTCCCACTAGCTATCTATTTTACATTTGGTAGTGTATATATGACCATATATACACTACCACTCTCTCACTTTGTCCCAGCTACCCTTCCCCCTCCCCGTGTCTTCAAGTCCATTCTCTAGTAGGTCTGCGTCTTTATTCCCATCTTGCCCCTAGTTTCTTCATGACCTTTTTAATTCTTTTTTACATTCCATATATAAGTGTTAGCATACAGTATTTGTTTTTCTCTTCCTGACTTACTTCACATTGTATGACAGACTCCAGGTCCATCCATCTCACTACAAATAACTCAGTTTCGTTTCTTTTTATGGCTGAGTAATATTCCATTGTATGTATGTGCCACATCTTCTTTATCCATTCATCTGTCAATGGACACTTAGGTTGCTTCCATATCCTGGCTATTGTAAATGGAACTGCAATGAACATTGTGGTACATGACTCTTTTTGAATTATGGTTTTCTCAGGGTATATGCCCAGTAGTGGGGCTGCTGGTTTATATGGTAGTTCTATTTTTAGTTTTTTAAGGAACCTTCATACTGTTCTCCATAGTGGCTGTAACAATTTACATTCTCACAAACAGTGTATTAGGGTTCCATTTTCTCCACACACTCTCCAGCTTATTATTTGTAAATTTTTTGATGATGGCCATTCTGACCGGTGTGAGATGATATCAGATTGTAGGATTGAATTGCATTTCTCTAATGATTAATCATGTTGAGCATTCTTTCATGTGTTTGTTGTCAATCTGTATATCTTCTTTGGAGAAATGTCTATGTAGGTCTTCTGCCCATTTTTGGATTGGGTTGTATGTTTTTTTGATATTGAGCTGCATGAGCTGCTTGTAAATTTTGTACATAAATCCTCTGTCAGTTGCATTATTTGCAAATATTTTCTCCCATTCTGAGGATTGTCTTTTCGTCTTGTTTATGGTTTCCTTTGCTGTGCAAAAGCTTTTAAGTTTCATTAGGTCTCATTTGTTTATTTTTATTTCCATTTCTGTAGGAGGAGGGTCAAAAGTATCTTGCTGTGATTTATGTCATAGATTCTTCTGCCTATGTTTTCCTCTAAGAGTTTGATAATGTCTGGCCTTACATTTAGGTCTTTAATCCATTTTGAGTTTATTTTTGTGTATGGTGTTAGGGAATGTTCTAATTTCATTCTTTTACATGTAGCACTCCAGTTTTCCCAGCACCACTTATTGAAGAGCTGTCTTTTCTCCATTGTATATTCTTGCCTCCTTTATCAAAGATAAGGTGACCATATGTGCATGGGTTTATCTCTGGGCTTTCTATCCTGTTCCATTGATCTATATTTCTGTTTTGCACCAGTACCATACTGTCGTGATTACTGTAGCTTTGTAGTATAGTCTGAAGTCCAGGAACCTGATTCCTCCAGCTCCGTTTTTCTTTCTCAAGATTGCTTTGGCTATTCAGAATCTTTTGTTTTTCCATAAAAATTGTGAAAGTTTTTGTTCTAATTCTGCGAATAATGCCACTGGTAGTTTGATAGGGATTACATTGAATCTGTAGACTGCTTCGGGTAGTATACTCATTTTCACAATGTTGATTCTTCCAATCCAAGAACATAGTATATCTCTCCATCTATTTGTATCATCTTTAATTTCTTTCATCAGTGTCATATAATTTTCTGCATACAGGTCTTTTCTCTCCTTGGGTAGGTTTTTTCCTAGGTATATTATTCTTTCTGTTGCAATGGTAAATGGGAGTGTTTTCTTAATTTAATTTTCAGATTTTTCATCATTAGTGTATAGGAATGCAAGAGATTTCTGTGCACTAATTTTGTATCCTGCAACTTTACCAAATTCATTGATTAGCTCTAGTATTTCTCTGGTAGCATCTTTAGGATTCTCTATCTATAGTATCATGTCATTTGCAAACAGTGACAGCTTTATTTCTTCTTTTCCCATTTGGATTCCTTTTATTTCTTTTTCTTCTCTGAATGCTATGGCTAAAACTTCCCAAATTATGTTGAATAATAGTGGTGAGAGTAGGCAACCTTGTCTTATTCCTGATCTTAGTGGAAATGCTTTCAGTTTTTCACCATTGACAATGATGTTGCCTGTGGGTTTGTCATATATGGCCTTTATTATGGTGAGGTAAGTTCCCTCTATACCTACTTTCTAGAGGATTTTATCATAAATGGTTGTTGAATTTTGTCAAAAGATTTGTCTGCATCTATTGAGATGATCATATGGTTTTTATCTTTCAATTTGTTATTATGGTGTATCACATTGATTGATTTGCATATATTGAAGAATCCCTGCGTTCCTGAGATAAAACCCACTTGATCATGGTGTATGATCCTTTTAATGTGGTGTTGGATTCTCTTTGCTAGTATTTTGAGGATTTTTGCATCTATGTTCATCAGTGATATTGGTCTGTAGATTTCATTCTTTGTGACATCTTTGTGTGATTTTGGTATCAGGGTGATGGTGGCCTCATAAAATGAGATTGGGAGTGTTCCTCCCTCTATATATTTTGGAAGAGTTTGAGAAGGATATGTTTCAGCTCTTCTCTAAATGTTTCATAGAATTTGCCTGTGAAGCAATCTGGTCCTGGGCTTTTGTTTCTTGGAAGATTTTTAATCACAGTTTCAATTTCAGTGCTTGTGACTGGTCTGTTCATATTTTCTGTTTCTTCCTGGTTCAGTTTCAGAAGGTTGTGCATTTCTAAGAATTTGTCCATTTCTTCCAGGTTGTCCATTTTATTGGCATAGAGTTGCTTGTAGTAATCTCTCATGATCCTTTGTATTTCTGCAGTGTCAGTTGTTACTTCTCCTTTTTCATTTCTAATTCTATTTATTTGAGTCTTCTCCCTTTTTTCTTGATGAGTCTGGCTAATGGTTTATCAATTTTATCTTCTCGAAGAACCAGCTGTTAGTTTTATTGATCTTTGCTATCATTTCCTTCATTTCTTTTTCATTTATTTCTGATCTGATCTTTCTGATTTCTTCCCTTCTGCTAACTTTGGGTTTTTTTGTTCTTCTTTCTCTAATTGCTTTAGGTGCAAGGTTAGGTTGTTTATTCGAGATGTTTCCTGTTTCTTAAGGTAGGATTGTATTGCTATAAACTTCCCTCTTAGAACTGCTTTTGCTGCATCCCATAGGTTTTGGGTTGTCGTGTTTTCATTATCATTTGTTTCTTGATATTTTTTGATTTCCTCTTTGATTTCTCCAGTGATCTCTTGGTTATTAAGTAGTGTATTGTTTAGCCTCCATGTGTTTGTATTTTTTACAGATTTTTTCCTGTAACTGATATCTAGTCTCATAGCGTTGTGGCCTGAAAAGATACTTGATATGATTTCAATTTTCTTAAATTTATCAGGGCTTGATTTGTGACCCAAGATATGCTCTATCCTGGAGAATGTTCCATGAGCACTGAGAATAAAGTGTATTGTGTTGTTTTTGGATGGAACATCCTATAAATATCAATTAAGTCCACCCTGTTTAATGTATCATTTAAGACTTGTGTTTCCTTATTTATTTTCGTTTTGGGTGATCTGTCCATTGATGAAAGTGGGGTGTTAAAGTCCCCTGTTATGATTGTGTTACTGTTGATTTCCCCTTTTACGGCTGTTAGTGTTTGCCTTTCGTAGTGAGGTGCTCCTATGTTGGGCGCATAAATATTTACAATTGTTATATCTTCTTCTTGGATTGATCCCTTAATCATTATGTAGTGTCCTTCTTTGTCTTTTGTAATAGTCTTTGTTTTAAACTCTATTTTGTCTGATATGAGAATTGCTACTGCAGCTTTCTTTTGATTTCCATTTGCATGGAATATCTTTTTCCATCCCCTCACTTTCAGTCTGTATGTGTCCCTAGGTCTGAAGTGGGTCTGTTGTAGACAGCATATATACAGGTCTTCTTTTTGTATCCATTCAGCTAGTCTATGTCTTTTGGTTGGAGCATTTAATCCTTTTACATTTAAGGTAATTATCGATATGTGTGTTCCTATTACCATTTTCTTAATTGTTTTGGGTTTGTTATTGTAGGTCTTTTCCTTCTCTTGTGTTTCCTGCCTAGAGAAGCTCCTTTAGCATTTGTTGTAAAGCTGGTTTGGTGGTGCTGAATTCTCTTAGCTTTTGCTTGTCTGTAAAGTTTTAAATTTCTCCATCTAATCTGAATGAGATCTGTGCTGGGTCGAGTAATCTTGGTTGTAGGTTTTTCCCTTTCATCACTTTAAATATGTCCTGCCACTCCCTTCTGGCTTACAGAGTTTCTGCTGAAAGATCAGCTTTTAACCTTATGGGGATTGCTTTTTATGTTTTTTGTTGTTTTTCCCTTGCAGCTTTTAATATTTTTTCTTTGTATTTAATTTTTGATAGTTTGATGTGTCTTGGTGTGTTTCTCCTTGGATTTACCCTGTATGGGACTCTCTGTGCTTCCTGGACTTGATTAATTATTTCCTTTCTCATATTAGGGAAGTTTTCAACTATAATCTCTTCAAATATTTTCTCAGTCCCTTTCTTTTTCTCTTCTTCTTCTGGGACCCCTATAATTCTAACGTTGGTGCATTTAATATTGTCCCAGAGGTCTCTGAGACTGTCCTCAATCCTTTTCATTCTTTTTCCTTTATTCTGCTGTGCAGTAGTTATTTCCACTATTTTATCTTCCAGGTCACTTATCAGTTTTTCTGCCTCAGTTATTCTGCTATTGATTCCTTCTAGAGAATTTTTAATTTCCTTTATTGTGTTGTTCATCATTGTTTGTTTGCTCTTTAGTTCTTCTAGGTCCTTGTTAAATGTTTCTTGTATTTTCTCCAATTCTATATCCAAGATTTTGGATCATCTTTACTATCATTAATCTGAATTACTTTTCAGGTAGACTGCCTATTTCCTCTTCATTTGTTAGGTCTAGTGGGTTTTTACCTTGCTCCTTCATCTGCTGTGTGTTTGTCTGTCTTCTCATTTTGCTTAACTCACTGTGTTTTGGGATCTCCTTTTCACAGGCTGCAGGTTCATAGTTCCTGTTGTTTTTGGTGTCTGCCTCCAGTGGCTAAGGTTGGTTCAGTGGGTTGTGTAGGCTTCCTGGTGGAAAGGACTAGTGCCTATTTTCTGGTGGATGAGGCTGGATCTTGTCTTTCTCTTGGGCAGATCCACATCTGGTGGTGTGTTTTGAGGTGTCTGTGACCTTATTATGATTTTAGGCAGGCTCTCTGCTAATGGGTGGGTTTGTGTTCCTGTCTTGCTAGTTGTTTGGCATAGGGTGTTCTGCTCTGTAGCTTGCTGGTTGTTGAGTGGAGCTGGGTCTTGGCGTTGAGTTGGAGATCTCTGAGAGATTTTCACCGTTTTGTGTTCCGTGGAGCTGGGAGGTCTCTTGTGGACCAATGTCCTGAACTTGGCTCTCCCACCTCAGAGGCCCAGCCCTGATGCCTGGCTGGAGTACCAAGATCCTGTCATCCACGTGACTCAGAATAAAAGGGAGAAAAAAGAAAGAAAGAAAGAAAGAAAAAGATTAAATAAAATAAGATTTAAAAGTTATTAAAATAAAAAACAACAAATAATTATTAAAAAAATTTTTTAAGTGATTTAAAAAAAGAAAGAAAGAATGAACAACCAAACTAAAAAGCAAATCCACCAACGGACAGAAAGAACCCTAGGACAAATGGTAAAAGCAAAGCTATACAGACAAAATCACACACAGAAGCATTCTCATACACACTCACAAAAAGAGAAAAAGGGAAATATATATATATCGTTGCTCTCAAAGTCCACCTCCTCAATTTGGGATGATTCGTTGTCTATTCATGTATTCCACAGATGCAGGGTACATCAAGTTGTTTGTGGGGATTTAATCCGCTGCTCCTGAGGCTGTACGAAGAAATTTCCCTTTCTCTTCTTTGTTCACACAGTTCCTGGGATTCAGCTTTGGATTTGGCCCTGCCTCTGCATGTAGGTCACCCTCTGGCGTCTCTTCTTTGCCCGGACAGGAGGGGGTTAAAGTAGCAGCTAATTAGATGGCGAGTGAGCAGACAAGCCTCTCAGGCTGGTGAGTGCTGGTCCACACCGACCCTCTGTGCGGGAATCTCTCTGCTTTGCCCTCCGCATCCCTGTTGCTGTGCTCTCCTCCACGGCTCTGAAGCTTCCCCCCTCCACCACCTGCAGTGTCCGCCCGGGAAGGGGTTTCTAGTGTGTGGAAACCTTTCCTCCTTCACAGCTCCCTCCCACTGGTGCAGGTCCTGTCCCTATTCTTTGTCTCTGTTTTTTCTTTTTTCTTTTACCCTACCCAAGTACCTGGGGAGTTTCTTGCCTTTTGGGAGGTCTGAGGTCTTCTGCCAGCATTCGGTAGGTGTTCTGTAGGAGTTGTTCCACATGTAGATGTATTTCTGATGTATTTGTGGGAAGGAAGGTGATCTCCACGTCTTACTCTTGAAGCTCTACCTCAATACATTTTTGAAAGTTTCTTTCCCTAACTGTGAGTGAAGACTTTATTTTAGGACTATCGTCCAGTGTAGTGCTGGCCTTTGGGGTGGTCTCATACACAGAACCTCTCTTTTCTGGAAGAAAATAAGAGTACTCTTTCTCAGGTGCTTGCTTATTAATCATGTTAAGTCATTCTTTAAAGGCAATAAACAATGCACACGTGGTAATTAGGACAGAATTATTTTTCAAGGGAAAATAAAGTCTGGTTTAATATGTTTTGGATTCATGCTCCCAAGAATAAACCCACAATTTTCCATCCCTTTACCAAAAAGGAAAAAAAAAATCATCTGTTTTAAAGGAAATGGAATCCTGATATTTGGGTTAATTTACACTCATAACTATCCAGATATATTTCAAGAACTAGTTGATGTTTGAGAATATATTTTTCAGATGTTTTAAATAGAAAAATCATATTTTATTTAAGGTAAACAAACCAAAACAGCAAAACATTGACTCTTGTGGAACGTATGGTCTTATGAAATACAAATAAATTTTAAAGTTAAAAATCCTTCTCTTATATCCAACATTTATTCTAAATTTTTACATGTAAAAATATCAGTAATGTCTATAAATGCCCAGGTGTTCACAACTATTAATAAATGAAAATGTTTGCAGAATTTCATGCCCTTGGGCAAGAAATAAAATTTAGATATATTTCTAATAAAGAACTGAAGAATTTCTTTACAAGTAAACCATCCATTTTGAAAATAAAATGATACATGTAGTTCATGGATTTTTGAATAAGGAAGAATTTGTAGTCTCAAACCACACCACACAAATAATTTTTTAACTATATCACATTCTATCAAATCAGATATATTGTTGCCTTAGATGTAATGATTTCTTTGGTCCTAAAATTTAAATGCTAAGGTTTTGTTTTAGTCTGTCAGAACATTCTTTCACAAATATCTGTCCCCTTCCAGACCAAATAACCACAAGACTACTGCAAATTCACATTTTAAATTACATGATAAAGGTTTTATAACATAGCACTTTCTCCAGAACAATTATTTATAAGATAAATAAAGTTTTAAATGTTTATTTGAAAATGTTTAAATAATCATATATTTAGGTTTGATCTAACTAGACTAATATTGTACTTGTCGCTCACATTTTCAAAGAAATGTTTGCCAGATTGTCAAATTGCCAGAATTGTAAACAGCTTAGTATATTGAAGATTAATTCTGCATCTTAATTAAGGTAGCCTGTTTTAAATAAAAAAGTCTTTGTATTTTTACATTACTCTTGAATTAAGCACATTCAGAAATAGAGCATGCTTTTATTCAATCATTAGTAAACATTCATTTGCATATGTTGTTTTGGTGGCTTAGTTGCCAAACATTCCACTAAATGATAAATAGGTACTCACTGAGGAATTAAACTTTCCTACAGGGTGGTCTTGATTTGAGTCAAAGCCAGAAAGTTAATGCTTAGTTTCCAAAACACCTAACGCACACAAAAGTAATTAATTCTATAGCTATGTGGGCTTTCAATTCTGTGAATTTATAATGTCTTCCATATTTATTAATTGTTTACATAGTTAAGGTATTATACTTTCTCACATCATTTATGTAGGGTTGAGATACAAACGAGTTAATTTACTTGATGTAATCATTAATTACGGAATCATCTCGGTCGTGATCGTTCTGTTTATGAGGTAATTTCATTATGCAGACTGTTCTCCATTATTTTATAATTAGGTACCATTTCTGCACACCCTCTGGCCCCATTAGCTCACCCTTCCAATTCCATCGAAGGAAAATGTATTAGCAAATTACACCACTGCAACTGATTCAGGTATTATAAGAAATTGGCAATTACTAAAGAAAAAAAAAAATCTAGCGTGGAGTATAAAAATACCAGTTTAAGTCACTACCATTAAATGAGACTATTTTTTCAAAATAAATCTGAATTGACAAGACTCAGTTTCATGAGACACACCTCCCCGCCTTCCTGAGAAATCTACAAGAGTGACTCCTACAGCAGGGGCCCAAGGGATCTCCATCCCAGTTCAGCCCCTCTCACTGACACCAACTCCAGTCATTATGCAGATTGCAAATCAGTGTCAGGGATGTTCAATGGTGCATCAGCAGAGTCTTGGAGACTCAAGGACACATGTGAGTTGTGGGGCTGGCCGCATAAAAGAGGCTAGGCGATAGTGGCTGGTCATAGCCCCTGTAACTGTGGCTGGTGCAGGGAACGTTGCAGATAGAATCCGTCTGATTCAGACATGTTTCCATCATTCCATTTATGAGTCAGACATGATTAAGGACCAATTGCAGATATTTAGCAAAGGCCAACTATCTATAAGGAAACTCACGTAAATGCCACCTGCTAATTGATGCTATTACATTTAGGGAATTTATATCTAGCAATAAAATTTTACTCAGTTGAATTGAATAAGTAAATATAAAGTGTAAAGTATAAAGAATAAGGTATAATTAAGATGTAGTCTTTAAAAGTTGTTTTATAAAGAATTATATTTAGCCAAATATTATAATGAATTATGAATAAATTAAATATAAAAGGAATAGAATTCAAATTAATTATAATCATAAGACGAATTGAAACCCCAAAGGGTTAAACATTGTTGCCTCTGAAAAGAGGAAATTAGAACAGGAAGTATGGGTGGAAGGGTTTGTGTTCTTATTAGCCTTCCTGTATTGTTTCATTTAAAAAGTCATATGCATATTTTAATTTGTTTTTTTAAAAATTAAAATGTTTTATATAAGATGCTAGTAAATTTTTTTTAATGCACCTTGCAAAAAACATAGTCTGAAAAATCTATATAAGGAGACAGGAACTCGCCATGTTTCAAGTCAGTGATTTAAAGAAAATTTAACATTTAAGTTAAAAGTAAACAAAAGTTGAACCATATCCAGACCACATCTATATTTTACTTGCATAATAGGTTCACTCTATAAGAAATTCAAAAAGACAGATAGTTTTAATGAAATGCATAGTGGCATGTTCGGTTCCAAGAAATCTAAATTTCTCTTTAACTGTCACCTTCAACAGTCCTGTTCAGGAAATCTTTCATTTTATGTCCCTTCCTCATAACTTATTAAACGTATGCTTCGGGGTGATGAGATGCCACGATGCAGAACACAAGTCTTTTCTGTCCACAATTTATTTGAATTCAACCAAAGCTGTTTCAGATCTATTGTTGAAAATAATAGTTCTTGTCGATCTGTGTCACATATAACAACAGCTGAGTTGTCACTGTGTCATCAGAGATTTGAAATAAGACTAAGGGTATGTTGAAACATGAGAAGCCCAACCCAATGAATAAGTGATTTTCTTTGGGAGGCTATGAAAATTCATGCCAAATCCTGACCAAACTTCTTAATGACTTCATGTACAAGGAAAAATAAGTTAACTTTACTAAATTAATGAGTGGCCAGTCATTAGATAAACTCTTCTAGGTTTTCAGTTCATTTTCAAATTGTTCATTTTTAGTATGTACAAATGCAACTGATTTTTGTATTTTGACTTTGCATCCGGTGCCTTGCTAAACTCACATTTTAGTTCTAACACCTTATTGTTGATTCTTTGTAGATTCTTCATAGACAGTAATGTCAACTGTGAATAGATAGAGGTCTATTCCTTTCTCTCCATTCTGTATGGTATTTGTTTATTATTTACTTCCTTCTTCATTTGCCTTACTGCACTAATTAGGACCTCCAGTATGATGTTAAATAAGAGTGATGGTGAGAGTAAGCATACTTTCCTCTTTCCTAACCTTAGATGGAAAGAATTCAGTCTTTCACAATTAAATATTATGTTAGCCCTATTCTCTTGGTTGATTCTCTATTGGGTTGAAAACAATAAATTATTCCTAGTTCATCAGGGGTTTTAACACAAATGGATGTTGAATTTTGTCAAATACCTCTTCTGTATAAATACAATCATATGCATTTTCTTCTTTAGTTTACTGATATATTGATAACACTGATTTTGAATGTTGAACCAGACTTGCATTCCCAGGATAAATCCCACTCAATTTGGTATCATAATATTTTTTTAAGTTGTTGAATTTAATTTGATATGTTGTTGAGGATTTTTGCATCTATGTTCATGAGAAATATCAGCCTGTAGTTTTCTTTTCTTGTAATGTTTTTGGTTTTGTTAAAAAAAGGGTAATTCTGACTTCATAAAATGAATCAAGAAGTGTTCATACTCCTATATTCTGGAAGAGTTTGTGTAGAATTATTGTTTCTTCCTTGAATGTTTGATATAGGTTTTTCTGTTGTTGTTGCTTTATATTTACTTGTTTTTAAATTTTTATTGGAATATGGTTGCTTTACAATGCTGTGTTAGTTTCTACTCTACAGCAACCAGAATCAGCTATACATATATATATATATACATATCAGAACACACTTTGACATAAATCGCAGCAAGATCTTTTTTGACCCACCTCCTAGAGTAATGACAATAAAAACAAAAATAAACAAATGGGACCTAATGAAATTTAAAAGCTTTTGCACAGCAAAGGAAACCATAAACAAGATGAAAAAACAACCCTCAGAATGGGAGAAAATATTTGCAAATGAAGCAACTGACAAAAGATTAATCTCCAAAATATACAGACTGCTCATGTAGCTCAATATCAAAAAATCAAACAACCCAATCAAGAAATGGGCAGAAGACCTAAATAGACATTTCTCTAAAGAAGACATATGGATGGCCAACAAACACATGAAAAAATGCTCAACATATCTAATTATTAGAGAAATGCATATTAAAACTACAATGAGATATCACCTCACATAGGTCAGAATGGCCACCATCACAAAATCTACAAACAACAAAAGCTGGAGAGGGCATGGAGAAAGGGAACCCTTTGCACTGTTGGTGGGAATGTAAATTGATACAGCCACTATGCAAAAGAGTATGGAGGTTCTTTAAAAAACTAAAATAGGGCTTATCAGAGAAAACCATAATTCAAAAAGACACATGCACCCCAATGTTCATTGCAGCACTACTTACAATATCCAGGACATGGAAACAACCTAAATGCCCCTCAACAGAGGAATGGATAAAGAAGATGTGGTACATGTATACAATGGAATATTACTCAGCCATAAAAGAAGAATTAACTTGGGTCATTTGTAGAGATGTGGATGGACCTAGAGACTGTCATACAGAATGAAGTAAGTCAGAAAGAGAAAAATAAGTATCGTATATTAACACATATATGTGGAGTCTGAAAAAATTGGTATAGACGATCTTATTTACAAAGCAGAAATGGAGACACAGATGTAGAGAATAAATGTATGGATGCTAGTAAATTTATCATGATGAGTAAACATTATGATGTTACAATATATATTTCTTGGGAGATTTTTATTAAACATGAACCTAAATAAAACATGTAGATGAGGATAAAAAATTCATTATAAAATTATAATTTGATTTCACGAGTTAATTAAATCATAGTTATTTACATCTACATAATAACTTGAAGAGAAATATCATGGGAAGGAAGCTTGAATGGTAACACAACCGAGGCAAACAATATACTTTTCTGGCAAATTTATAAACAATACATTTTAAAATGTAACTTTACTCACTACACCAAAAAAAAAAAAAAGGCAAAAACCGGTAACTATGTGAGGTGATGAATGTGTTAATTAACTTGATCATGGTAATCATTTCACAGTGCAACTATTATGTATATGAAACCATCACATGGTACACCTTAATACATACAGAATTTTTGTTAATTTTTACCTCAGTAAAGCTGGGAAAAAATATAACTATTCTTTCTTCCAAAAGCCATTGCCCCCTTCTCCTATATCCCTTCCCTGGGTTTCTTGCCATAAAGTCAACACCCTTGGGCACAGCCTTGAGATGCCACGTTACCATTGTTGATGTGGTCAACGACCCGGGTTTTTTTTTTCTTTATTTATAAGTACTTTTCCCGGCTTTATTGAGAGATAATTGACAGACAGCACTTTATAAGTTTAAGGTATACAGAATGATTTGATTTACATATATTGTGAAATATTAAGATGCTCTGGTTCTTCAAAGCTTATTTTCTGTTATGAAAATAATCCTGCCATCTGCCTGTATATCAGCAGTGCAGCAGCTCATCTCTCATTTCCCATATGTGTTAAACCAACATCTTGTAACTTTGTCTACCTCAAGAAGAATTCTATTTTAGAAAGTTTCAAGCATTTATAAATATAAAGCAAATAACAGCAGGTAAGCAGGGACCAAATGATAAAGACTCTCGTATATCTTTGCTATAGAATTTGGATTTTGTTCTGAATTCACTAAGAATCCACTGAAGAATTTTATGCAGGGAAATCATATGAAATGATTTGTGGTATGCAAAAATCCATTTGGTGGCAGTGTGCATAATGGGGTCAAGTTAGGGGAAAAAATTATAGTGGCAATCTTAAGAAGTTGTTGCAGTAAAGCTGGTAAGAAATATAGGTCCCTAATAATAACAGACCTAGGCAATGATAGTCAATAGCTGTTAAAACCACTAAGTGAGAGGTTATAGGGATTTTTTACAATGAATGGATTAGAATAATAACACACTAAGCCACTGAAAAATCATATCATTACAAAAAAAGAGACAACCATACATTACACATTATATGCCCCCTGATATGATGACATAGGAGCCATCTATGGATCTTTCTTACAAAAATTCTTTTTTTGTTTTGTTTTCTCCACCATGCCACACAGCTTGTGGGATCTTAGTTCTCTGACTAGGGTTTGAACCAGGGCCCCGGCAGTGAAAGCACATAGTCCTAACCACTGGACTGCCAGGGAATCCCGATTTTTACAAAAATTCTAATGAAGCTTCTAGATCTAAATATGAGTTTCCAGAAAATACAGAAATAGAGAAGCATCTTTAATGACACCATGAGGACGTAACCAGAAAAATCTACAATGTGGGAGATTCTATAGGACAAATGACCTGATTTAGTCAATAAATAAAGGGGAAGAGAAAACAAAAAGGGAGGAGGAACCTCTAAACTAAAGTAGACTCAGTTACATCATAGCAACCAAATACATCATGTGGTTCCTGCTTAGTTCCAGATCTGAACCAATCTACTGTAAAAACAAAAAATTATGAGACAACAAGGAAACATACTTACTGGATATATGAATATATTTTAAGGAATTATTATTTTATGATGATAAAGATTTTGTGCCTATGTTTTCAAATATCTTTTCCTTTTAGAAAGACACACTGAAATTTTTACAGATGAAATGATATACATCTGGAATGTGTTTTAAAACAATGGAGGAGAAAATGGGGAGCAAGGGGATGATAAAACAAAATTAGCCAAATGTTGGTAATTTTTGACCCTGAGTGCCAGGTACATTTTACTGTGTTTAAATTTTTCTGTAATAAAAATTATAAATAATAGGAATAAAAGAAGCAATAGTTGAGAAAATAGAAAGAAGTGAGTAAATCTAAACACTATTTAGGAGATGTTACAGGCAAGGTATGATGGCCAATTGAATCTGAAAAGGGAGTAGAGATGGTGTCTAAATTTCTATCTTGGTGGTTAGAGGCACAGAAGTTCTGTTCATCAAGGAGGTACAGGTGGGTGGAGGAGCAGATACCGGAGTGAAGATGGCAGGTTTGGTTTGGGGTGTGCTGAGTTTGAGACACAGGTAGATATCCATGTGCAAATGTTCAATAGGTACAGTAAACAGAGAAGAAGCTCAAGCATATAAATCTGGGATATAAAAACATGTAAAGAGATGTAGAGAGAAAGTGAAGACAGAGGAGTAATATCCAGAGAAATAAGAGAAAAATCAGTAGAGATTGGAGTTACTGAAACAAGGAAAGACATGGTTTCAGGAAAAGGAATTGGTCAACAGTGTGAATTTAAAAATTAAATGTAAGCTCTAGAAGAAAAAAATCCTTGGCTTTAGTAACTAAATAGCAACTGGTGTCAGGTCAAGATTACAAACTGAGCATATGAATTTATCTCCTCTTGTTCCTCAGATCCCATTAAAAGAAGAATACCTCAGCTGAAAGAAGAGGGGTAAGCACAGAGCAGTGAAAAGAACAAGAGGTAGTTTATCAATGGATGAACTGTTTCAACACAGTTCTAGAGGGTGCAAAGTGAGTGGAAGAGTGCAGCTCAATAAAGCAAGCCAGGAAAAGGCACAGCCCAGAAGAAATATGGAGGGGCTGCTGCTAAGGAGGGAGCCATCCTGCCTTTCAGAGGTGGGAGGGTGATAGACTCAGGATGCCAGGTGTGATGAGCAGCAGGGTACCACACAGGGCTGAAAACAGGAGCAGTTATTGAAAGCCTGCTGCGAATTTCCCCATCCATATATTCAGAATACATGGCAGCCAGGTGTTACCCTCTAGGCAAAAAAAAAAAAAAAGTAGAAGAAGGTTTTTTGTGTGTTTTCCAAATAAATTTAACACACTGTCTAGCATAAACAAAAGAAGTAACTGTTGCTGTCCGAGCAGGAGAAGGAAAACATTCTGAGAGTCAGGGTTCCCCAGAGTAACGCAGAGGGGGGAAGAAGGCCTGAGTACAGCTCTAGAAACAAAAGCGGGTGGACAGAGAGGAAAGGCCTTGATATAACAAAAGGAAATGTGAATAGAATTCATTAGGATCACTACTCATAATGAAGGGCAAAACGGAAAAAAAAACCTGCCAACTACTTTGTGAGGGTGTAGATTATATGAAACAGTAGGTCCAAGGAGGGAGAACAACATGATCACTGGCTAACAAGAAGAAACTGTAAAGAAATAAAAACAGTCACCAAGTATAGGTTATAGCCTAAAATCTTAAAGAAATTGAATTGGTTATCCAAAATATCACCAAAAAAAAAAAAAGATAAGACTTCGGCTTCTAGCCAAGATGGAGTAAGAGGGACCATTTAGACCACCCTTCCTGAAACAACTAAACAGTTAATATTATATTATTTTAACAAAGCTGACAAAAAAACTAGACAAAGTTTTCAGGCATTGCACATCAGCTCAGTAAGCAGAGGACATTGGTCCCGGAGAGAGGGAAAACAAACAAGGTGAGCACCGTGACAGTCCCAGCTTGCTGCCCAGACATATTTTCCAGGCTGCAGTGCAAAGAAAGGGAATCCAAACAGAACCAGGCAGTAACCTTGAATCGAGGAGAGACACATGGAGTCTAGTGAGGGCAAAAGCTGGAGTTAAAAAAGCAGCGTCCTGGGGAAAGACAGCTGTACAGAGAAAGAGCTACGGAGATCCACAGGCAATACCCCCTCAAGTTTTCATATTTAGTGGCATAGGCCTGTGGAGAAATTATCTTAGGAAAGGGAAAGAACCACTTGAAAGGAGCAGATACTCAGAGCTCAGACAGGTCCAATAATAGTTCATGTTCCAAACAGCCAGAGGGAAAACATCATAATTCAAGGAAAATCAGGCAGAGTATTTACAATAGTATTACCTCTGTAGTGGAAGAAATTAGTCTTAGGTTAAAGGTGGTTCTGGTTTCACCTAACAAGCTTTAATAGGAGGCTTGAAAAGATCAAACTGTTACCAAGTGATTTAACCAAACTTCAGAGCAAAGTTCAAGAATATTTATAAAAATGTAATATTAAGCATCTAACAAAGTAAAAATCACGAGGTTTTGAATTTAATTAAAAAATTATAAGGCTTACAAAGAAATAGGATAATGTAAACCATAATAAGGCAAAAAAATCAATGAACAAACACAGTTCCAGAATCAGCATGGATGGTAGAGAATTGTCGGATTAGACGTTAAAACAGTTATGGTAACTATATTCCATATTTTCAAGAATGTAAGGTACAGACTTGAAAGATTTTTAAAAGACCCAAATCAAACTTTTCAAGATGAAAAATGCAATGCTTGAAATAGAAAATACCTGAGATAAGATAGAGCAGATTAGACATTGCAGAATTAAAGATTAGTGAACTTGATGGTATAGAAACTAAAATAAAATACAGAGAAAATAAAGATAAAAAAGAAAAAAATTAAGAGAGCTTTAGTGGGCTATGGGAAACTTTCAAATTGCTTAATAGATATGTAATTAGAGTCCCCAAAGGAGGTGGGGAGAGGTAATATTAAAGACATAATGCCGCGATGAAGAGTGGCCCCTGCTTGCCGCAACTAGAGAAAGCCCTCGCACAGAAATGTAGACCCAACACGGCCAAAAATAAAAAAATTAATTAAAAAAAAAAAAAAAAAAAAGACATAATGGCCAGAAATGTTCCAAATTTGAAGAATCTGTAAACCTAAAAATCCAAGAAGCTCAACAAACCCCAAGCACAAGAAACATGAAGAAAATTATACCAAAGCATAATAGAAGTAAAAGACGCATACACACCGATAAAGGGAAAATGTGACAAACAATCAAAGAAATAAGGCACATTATACACAAAGGAACAAATAAGAATGAGACCAAATTCTCTTCGGAAAAATACAGTTAAGGCAGTAGAGCAACATCTTTAAAGTACTAGGGAAACAACAACAGCAGCAACTCTGTCAACCTAAAATTCTATACCCAGCAAAAATGTCTCTCAAAAACAAAGGCAAAAAAAAGATTTTGTCAGACATATCAAAGCTGAATCATCACACTCAGAATCTTAACACAAGACTACAAGAACTGTTAACACATGTTCTTCAGTCAGAAAAAAAATCATACCAGATAGAAATCTGGAGTTCCCACTGGGATGACACAGAGGGATTCAGTTGGGTGCTATACATGTACTTGGTTGTATTACACTGAGGAACACTGAGTTTGAGGACTCCACTGCTTTTAAAATGAGAGGTTAGCAAGCTTCCTGTTTGTCTGAAGGAGAAACATTACCTCTCTCCCCACAGCTGTTCATTACAAACACACTCCCAAGAAATGGCTCAGAACCCTCCATACTGTTTTCAGTAGTGGCTGCATTAAACTGCATTCCTATGAACAGTGTAGCCATGTGGCAGACAGGGTCTTGGTGCTCTGGCCAGGTGTCAGGCCTAAGCCTCTGAGGTGGGAGAGCCAAGTTCTGTACATTGGACCACCAGAGACCTCCAGGACCCACATAATATCAGTTGGCAAGAGCTCACCCAGAGATCTCCATCTCAATGCTAAGACCCAACTCCACTCAACAACCGGCAAGCTCCAGTGCTGGGCACTCCATGCCAAACAAGCAAGACAGGAACACAACTCCACCTACTAGCAGAGAGGCTGCTTAAAATAATAATAAGTTCACAGACCCCCCAAAACACACCACTGGATGCGGTCCTGCCCACCAGGAATACAAGATCCAGCCTCATCAACCAGAAGACAGGAACCAGTCCCCTCCAGCAGGAAGCCTACACAACCCACTGAACCAACTTTACCCACTGGGGGCAGACACCAAAAACAATAGGAACTACGAACCTGCGGCCTAGAAAAAGGAGACCCCAAACACAGTAAGTTAAGCAAAATGAGAAGACAGAGAAATATGCAGCAGGTGAAGGAGCAAGGTAAAAACCCACCAGACCAAACAAATGAAGAGAAAATAGACAGTCTATCTGAAAAAGAATTCAGAGTAATGATAGTAAAGATATCTAAAATCTTGGAAATAGAATTGGAGAAAATACAAGAAACGTTTAACAAGGACCTAGAAGAACTAAAGAGCAAACAAACAATGATGAACAACACAATAAAGGAAATAAAAAATTCTCTAGAAGGGATCAATAGCAGAATAATTGAGATGGAAGAAAGGATACGTGACCTGGAAGATAAAATAGTGGAAATAACTACTGCACAACAGAATAAAGGAAAAAGAATGAAAAGAATTGAGGACAGTCTCAGAGACCACTGGGACAACAATGAACGCACCAACATTCAAATTATAGGGATCCCAGAAGAAGAAGAGAAAAAGAAAGGGACTGAGAAAATATATGAAGAGATTATAGTTGAAAACTTCCCTAATATGGGAAAGGAAATAGTCAGTCAACTCCAGGAAGCACAGAGAATCCCATACAGGATAAATCCAAGGAGAAACATGCCAAGGCACATAGTAATCAAACTGTCAAAAGTTAAATACAAAGAAAAA
The DNA here is from genome assembly GCF_003031525.2 of Neophocaena asiaeorientalis asiaeorientalis. Classification (NCBI taxonomy): domain Eukaryota; kingdom Metazoa; phylum Chordata; class Mammalia; order Artiodactyla; family Phocoenidae; genus Neophocaena; species Neophocaena asiaeorientalis. The sequence continues at coordinate 3,975,831 of NW_020185337.1, read as the reverse complement.
ATATTAAAAGGAACAAGGAAAAAGCAACAAATAACATACAAGGGAATCTCCATAAGGTTAACAGCTGATCTTTCAGCATGAACTCTGCAAGCCAGAAGGGAGTGGCAGGACATATTTAAAGTGATGAAAGGGAAAAACCTACAACCAAGATTACTCTACCCAGCACGGATCTCATTCAGATTCGATGGAGAAATTAAAACCTTTACAGACAAGCAAAAGCTAAGAGAGTTCAGCATAACCAAACCAGCTTTACAACAAATGCTAAAGGAACTTCTCTAGGCAGGAAACACGGAGAAGGAAAAGACCTACAAAAAAAAACCCAAAAACAATTAAGGAATGGTAACAGGAACATACATATCGATAATTACCTTAAATGTAAATGGCTCCAACCAAAAAACATAGATTGGCTGAATGGATACAAAAACAAAACACATATATATGCTGTCTACAAGAGACCCACTTCAGACCTACGGTCAAATACAGACTGAAAATGGGGATCAAAAAAGATATTCCATGCAAGTGGAAATCAAAAGAAAGCTGCAGTAGCAATTCTCATATCAGACAAAATACACTTTAAAATAAAGACTACTACAAGAGACAAAGAAGGACACTACATAATGATCAAGAGATCAATCCAAGAAGATATAACAATTGTAAATATTTATGCACCCAACATAGGAGTACCTGAATTCTTATGGCTAACAGCCATAAAAGGGGAAATTGACAGTAACACAATCATAGTAGGGGACTTTAACACTCCACGTTCACCAATGGACAGATCATCCAAAATAAAAATAAATAAGGAAACATAAGCTTTAAAAGACACATTAAACAAGATGGACTTAATTGATATTTATAGGACACTCTATCTAAAAACAACAGAATACACTTTCTTCTCAGTGCTCATGGAATATTCTCCAGGATAGATTATATCTTGGGTCACAAGTCAAGCCTTGGTAAAGTTACGAAAATTGAAATTGTTTCAAGTATCTTTTCTGACCACAACGGTATGAGACTAGATATCAATTACAGGATAAGATCTGTAAAAAATACAAACACATGGAGGCTAAACAATACACTACTTAATAACGAAGTGATCACTGCATAAATCAAGCAGGGAATTAAAAAATACCTAGAAACAAATGACAATGGAGACACGACGACCCAAAATCTATGGGATGCAGCAAAACCAGTTCTAAGAGGGAAGTTTATAGCCATAGAATCCTACCTGTTAAGAAACAGGAAACACCTCGAATAAACAACCTAACCTTGCACCTAAAGCAATTAGAGAAAGAAGAACAAAAAACCCCCAAAGTTAGCAGAAGGAAAGAAATCATAAAAATCAGATCAGAAATAAATGAGAAAGAAATGAAGGAAATGATAGCAAAGATCAATAAAACTAAAAGCTGGTTCTTTGAGAAGATAAACAAAATTGATAAAGCATTAGCCAGACTCATCAGGAAAAAAAGAGAAAAGACTCAAATCAATAGAATTAGAAATGAAAAAGGAGAAGTAACAACTGACACTGCAGAAATACAAAAGATCATGAGATATTACTACAAGCAACTCTATGCCAATAAAATGGACAACCTGGAAGAAATGGACAAATCGTAGAAATGCACAACCTGCCAAGACTGAATCAGGAAGAAATAGAAAATATGAACAGACCAATCACAAGCACTGAAATTGAAACTGTGATTAAAATTCTTCCAAGAAACAAAAGCCCAGGACCAGATGGTTTCACAGGCGAATTCTATCAAACATTTAGAGAAGTGCTAACACCTATCCTTCTCAAACTCTTCCAAAATATAGCAGAGGGAGGAACATTCCCAAACTCATTCTATGAGGCCTCCATCACCTTGATACCAAAACCAGCAAAGGCTGTCACAAAGAAAGAAAACTACAGGCCAATATCACTGATGAACATAGATGCAAAAATCCTCAACAATTCAGGCTCCCTGACTTCAGGCTATACTACAAAGCTACAGTAATCAAGACAGTATGGTACTGGCACAAAAACAGAAATATAGATCAATAGAACAGGATAGAAAGCCCACAGATAAACCCACACCCATATGGTCACCTTATCTTTGATAAAGAAGGCAGGAGTGTGCAGTGGAGAAAGGACAGCCTCTTCAATAAGTGGTGCTGGGAAAACTGGACAGGTACATGTAAAAGTATGAGATTAGATCACTCCTAATACCATACACAAAAATAATCTCAAAATGGATTACAGACTCCAGTTCCATCCACCTCACTACAAATAACTATCAAACTCTTAGAGGAAAACATAGGCAGAACACTCTATGACATAAATCACAGCAATATCCTTTCTGACCCACCTCCCAGAGAAATGGAAATAAAAACAAAAATAAACAAATGGGACCTAATGAAACTTCAAAGCTTTTGCACAGCAAAGGAAACCGTAAACAAGACCAAAAAACAGCCCTCAGAATGGGATAATATATTTGCAAATGAAGCAACTGACAAAGGATTAATCTCCAAAATATACAAGCAGCTCATGCAGCTCAATATCTAAAAAACAAACAACCCTGGGTGGGAGGGAGGGAGACGCAAGAGGGAAGAGATATGGGAACATATGTATATGTATAACTGATTCACTTTGTTATAAAGCAGAAACTAACACACCATTGTAAAGCAATTATACTCCAATAAAGATGTAAATTGTTAATTGTACAAAAAAAAAAGTCATAGTTTATCACATTGACAAAAATAAGCAAAACCCAACTATATGCTACCTACAATTGATGCTCTTTAAATATAAAGACAGAAATAAATCAACAGTAAAAGGATGGGAGAAAATATGTTAACACTAATCAAAATAAAGGAAGAGTGGTTATATTAATAAGAAAGTAGATTTTGGAACAAAGATTATCACCAAGGATAAAGAAAGACATTTCATAATGACAAAAGGAACAGTTCATGAGGAAGACACAACAGTCCTAAATGCTTATGTGCTCAGTAACAGAGCTTCAAAATGAAAGGGAAACAAAGACTGAAAGAACTGCAAGAAGAAACAGGAAAATCCCTAATACATTCAGAACTGTCAATATTTATTCCTCTCTCAATAACTGATAGAACAAGTGACTGAAACTCAATAAAGATGGAAGACTGAACGACACTATATAACAAATCAACCTAATCAACATTTATAGAACACTCCACTCAACAACAGCAAAATTGTACACAGAATGTTTACCAAGATAGACCATTTTCCTTCCCATAAAGAACTCTCAAAAAATTTTAAGAGATTATGCTCTCTGACTACAATGGAATTGAAATAGAATCAACAACAGAAAGGCTTTTTAAAAATCCCCAAGCAACTGGACACTTCTAAATAACCTGTTGGTCAAGAAGAACTCAAAGAGGAAATTAGAGAGTACTTTGAACTGAATGAAATTGAAATCACAACGTTTCAGATTTTGTAGGATGTGGCTAAAAGCAGTACTATGGGGGAAATGTATACTGCTAAATGCCTACATTAGAAAAAGAGGAAGGTCCCAAATTAATGACCTTGGGCTCCATTGTAAGAAACTGGCTAAATCAGAGCAAATTAAACCGAAAGTAAGCAGAAAAGAGTAAACAATAAAGATCAGAAGGGAAATCAACTAAATAAAAAACAAAAACATTTGAGAAAATTAATGAAACCAAGAACTGGTTCTTTGAGAAAACCAATAAAATTGATAAACCTACAGCCACATTGATCAGGAAATAAGACAGAAGACACAAACTGTCAATATTAGGAATAAGAGAAGTAACCATACTACAGATTCTATAGAATGAAAGGATAACAAGGCAATATCATGAACAACTTTATGTCAACAGATGAAATGGACAAATTCCTTGAAAAACATAGGCTACTAGAGTTCACAGCTGCTGCTTCTTCAGAGCATTGTTCTTGGCAGAATGGGACCTGTCTACCTGGGGGCTTGTGTCTCCCTACGGGGCAACCTTCAAATAATAACCGATACGTGGGTTTAAAAAAATCATTCCACCCCACCTCACCGTTGCCTCAAGTTAGGACCAGTTCTGCAGTGCAATTCATGCTCTAGAGGCCCCTGTGGGATCAGACTGAAGGTAGTCTCCAGCTTACATCCTTACTTAGCTTTGTTCTTTTGCCTTATCCTGCTTCCCTCACTCTCCTTCCCTAAGAGTACTCTTTCAATAAATTAATTGGCCGAGGATCTCTGCCTTGAGCTCTGTTTATTGGCAGCCTGACCTAAGACAAGGCACAGGAGGGAAGCTGGAAGGCACCTTCCTTGCCATTCCTGTCTGCATCCCCCCAGTGATGACCCCTTATGTTATGAATTAACTTGTGTCCCCCTAATAGATGTTAAAGTCCTAACCCCCAGTGCTTCTGAATGTGGCCTTAAATGAAAATAAGGTGTTGGCAGTTGTGTGAGTTAAGATGAAATAGACCTTAATCCAATATGACTGGTGTCCTTATGAAAGGGGGAAATATGGACGCAGAGACAGACATGCTTGGAGGGAATACGATGTGAAGACACAGGGAGAACTCCATCTACAAACCAAGAAAAGAACTCCCGAGCTTACCAGAACTAGGGGAGAAGCCCAGAACAGATTCTCCCTCAGAAGGAGCCAACCCTGCCCATGCTTTTATTTCAGTCTTCTGGCCGCCAGAACTGTGAGAGAATACATTTCTGTTGCTTTAAGCCCCCTAGTTTGTGGTACTTTGCTATGGCAGCCCTAGGAAACTAATGCATCCTGTCAGTAGCAGTTGGTTCCAGTCTTGTTTTCTCCCAGCACGCCCATAATCAACTTCATGTCACCATCTGGGAGGTATCCACACCAGCTGGGCAACGACTGCGTCTCCACAGTTCCACCAGGGCTCTTTAGTCAGCTTCTAGGTTTTGGTAACTCCGACTCCCCTTGTCCCCCAATTCCCAGGGATGGGAGCTGCTTCCTGCAATCGCTATTTTACTTCAATAATCTTTTTTCCCTTCTTCAGTTTCCCAACACCCATTTAACTAATTCCTTATATTTAATTTGCTCTGTGGAAATAGGAAATAGCTACTCTTTATTTAACAATTAATTAATAAATAGAATTTCTTTATTTCTGACAAGACCCCAGAGTGATAACCATTTCATTCAGAGGAAAAGCCAAAGTCTGTAACATAGTTTATAAAATCCTATGCAATGCGGGACGCCGGCTACTTGTCTGCCCTCATTTCTTGTCATTTCCTCTATCAACCACTCGGCTCCAGCTGCATTGGTCTCTCTGCTAATCCTTAAACATACCAAGCATGCTTGCTTTATGGCCTTTGACTTGCTGTTCCCTGTGCTTACAGACATTAGCATCCATGTTTGTAAGTGAGCAGAGGCTCACTGCTTCAAGCCTCTGTCCAAGTATCTATGCCCCAGTCTCTGCCCGTACCTCAGGAGACTCCTTTCCTGACAATGTACAGTCACCCCTGGTATCCACAGGGGATTGGTTCCAGGATGCCTGGATACCAAAATCCATAGATTCTCAAGTCCTTTATACAAAATGGCATAGTATTTGCATATAACACATGCACATCCTCCCACAGACTTTAAATCATCTCGATTACTTATACTACTCAGTATAATGTAAATGCTATATAAATAGTTACCAGCATGGCAACTTCAAGTTTTGCTTTTTGGAACTTTCTGGAATTTCTTAAAAATATTTTCAATGGCAATTAGTGGAATTCCCGGATGCAGAACCTGGAGATACAGACGGCCAACTATATATAAAATTACATTTCTCTCAACCACTGCACACTTTCCCCACGACCCCCTTTCTCTACAGCACTCATCATCTTCTGGCATGCTCTAAAGCTACTTGCTATCTGCCTCTCCAGTGGAACATGAGCTCCATGAAAGAAATTTTGCTCTCTGATGTGTCCACAGCACCCAGAACAGGATCTGGCACCCAGCAGGTGTCAACTTCTGAAAGAAACACTGAATAACTATAGAAAAACCCCTACAAGCAGCCCTACCATTGTCATCAGCGTACCTGAACTGTAACCAGTCTTTAGTTTTGGGGGTTTTTTTTTGCGATACGCGGGCCTCTCACTGTTGTGGCCTCTCCCGTTGCGGAGCACAGGCTCCGGACACACAGGCTCATTGGCCATGGCTCACGGGCCCAGCCGCTCCGCGGCATGTGGGATCTTCCTGGACCGGGGCACGAACCCGTGTCCCCTGCATCAGCAGGCGGACTCTCAACCACTGCGCCACCAGGGAAGCCCCCAGTCTTTAGTTTTTAAAGGATGTGTATTTATTCTTTAACTTTATTGGCTGCCCTTCCTTGGTGGACTCACACTTCGGTAACAATGTCTCCTGAAATTCCTTGGTGAGAGTGCACTTTAAGTGCGTCTTCTCTTCTGTTTAACAATTAAAAATTTTTATAATACAAATGTTTCCTCTATTTAAAACCTTTAAAAAGTATTCATTCAAACAGGATTGGACAGCAGCATTTATCGAGAGGTCGGCGCTATACCATGCGACTGAATGAGACTGTCGAGATTGTGCTGGAGTTGCAGTTCCTGCCCACATGGAGTTCACAACTGCATGGATATTCAGCTCCCACGGATGAAGAAAAAACCTCAATTCCCGTTAACAATGCACAAATGAAAACAAAGAAAATAAGTGATTAGGTGAGAATCAATGGCTGAAATGCCATTCGAACTAAAATCCCTAGAAGTTGAGTGAAAAGCCAGGATTTAAAGAAAGAGACAAAGATCAATGAGGATAAGGTACTTGCAAAAGGAAATGACAAATGCATAAATATAACTTCATTAATTTCCTAGAGTCTATAAACTACCCTATGAGTTTGGCCTGTAGCCTCTCCTTTCTTAGTTATCTGTGCTTTCTTAGTTATCTGTGCTTTCCCTTAAATGTATCATATTCTATTCTGAATTCAATTGTTTCTGTACTTTAATTTTTTTAATTGAAGTATAGTTGATTTACAGTGTTGTGTTAGGTTTGGGTGTACAGCAAAGTGATTCAGTTATACATGAATATATATGTGTATATATATATTCTTTTTCATATTATTTTCCATTAGAGGTTATTACAAGATATTGAATATAGCTCCTTGTGCTATATAGTAGGTTCTTGTTGTTTATCTATTTCATATATAGTAGTATCTGTTAATCCCAAATTCCTAATTTATCCCTCCCCCCTTTTCCCCTTTGATAACCATAAATTTGTTTTCTATGTCTGTGAGTCTATTTCTGTTTTGTAAATAAGTTCATTTGTATTATTGTCTAGATTCCACATATAAGTGATATCGTATGATACTTATCTTTCTCTCTGGCTGACTTACTTCACTTAGTATGATCTCTAGGTCCATCCCTGTTGCTTCACATGGCATGATTTCATTCTTTTTTCTGTACTTTAAATGGCAGGGAGGAGTCACTTCATACACTCCTTCCAGCGCATCCTTGGGTCCCAGCTGAAATGTCATTTTCACAGAGAGGCTTTTTCCAGTCACTTAATCTGAAATCGATGTACCTTTGTTATTCTCCATCTTAGCATTTCTTCCATAGCCTTTACCATAATTATTCAATCATAAGTTCACTTGTGACCTTACTAGATTGTCTTCCTTACTAGCTTATTAGCTATCTAGAGGCAGGGTGTTTGTACTACTTTTCATTACTGGGTACACATCGCTTAGCACAGTGGCTGGTGCTTAATATGTTTGTTGAAATAGAATTAAATAGCACATATTTCTGTGAAGTCCAGAAATCCATATATAAAACCAATTCGAATATCCAAAATCGTTTTATTTTAAACATTTACCAAATTTAAGTTTTGCTAACTTCTGATACACAGACATGTATATCTACATGACTGTTTATATATGCATATATACATATGTAATTCACATCTATGGTAATACTTTGAGCTTTACCTATGAAATTAATTTCAATTTGGGTCAAATATTTCATCTTTTGCAAGAAACCTAATTTGTTCATGAAAATCTTGAATCCATGGAGGTAAGGAATAGAATCCTGGGTAGGACTGGGATATGGGAGCAGGGTGGTCAGACATGCCACGAGCCCATACAGGGTGCATTGGTGCAGATTAGAAAAAGGAGCCACATCATCTGGGCAGACACGGCCATGCACCAATAAACTCAGCTTGGTGAGTGGAGCAGGCCTTCAGCTCCCATTCCCTGACACAGCTGGATGCCTTGCCCTGGGTACAACCGGCATGTAGGTGGCAGTCCTAGAGGGATGGCTCAGTGATGGTGCAAGCAGAAGATGGTGTTCTGGCCACCCTTGTACAGCTCCATTCCTTGCTAGACTGATTTAATTTGTCTGGAGGAGGTTGGTTGGGTAGGGGTCTTTTCTTCTCACCACTTCTGATGATTTAGCTGAAGGAGATCTCCCCGATTGAAAAAGTCCATTTTTCAGGTTCAAGTGTGCAGATGGCCATGCAGCCTCCAAGTGGGCTTTCATGGTTTAATCTTAGGAAATAACCCAGTGTTGATTCTTGATTCCTAAAAAGAAATATGCTGTCAATCTGGCTGTAGATGAGCTTTGCAATTTCCCTCTGCAAAAAACGAATTGGAAGTTAGTTCACTTGTATAACACTGCTTAGTGACTATTTGGAAATTCTATCAGTGGCGCTGAAAATAAATGCAGCTAACTCATCAGTGACCCGATTTATGGACTGGCGTGACGAAGAGCAGATGGGATCAGTTCTAGCTCCCATGGATCAAGAAGGAACAAGTCTGTCTCATTTCAGTAATCATTCATAAACTCTATATCTTTAACTTAGGGTCACAGTTTATAACATCTGCATAATTTTTTAAAACCAAAATTAATTTACCTTTAAATGTCCTTAGTCTTTAAGTATGAACCATAAGGAAGGCCTGTTCCAAAACTAAGATGAATTCATCACTTGGGGTGGGAGCTCATAGCACTGAAATAGAATTTTTAAAGGATTTTTTTTATTTTGGAAAAACAACATAAAACTGGTGTTTGGGAATAAAGCTTTAGATAGTGGAAAGCAACCTAGATTGGGCCCCTGGTTTTCAAACTACCTAATTAGATTGTACAAGTCATATAATCTCGATGGGATTCACTTATAGGTTTGTTTATTAAATGAGAGTTTAAAGTCTTTCTAGCTCTATGATTTTCTTTATATTAGAAAGTCTTCACATCAGTTAGAATGTCAGATAAAGCAGTCTGTGGGATCAGAAGAAGCATTTGCGATCACAAGCATACAGAAGTCTTGTGTATACAATGGCCCCTGGGAGAAATGTTAAGTAAGTCATAGGGGTCCTACAATGAGCTCAGGTCTGGACTGAATATCTCAGCAGATTCTTCTCAGCTATTCTAATCTGTCACCTCTTTTGGGAAAAACCTAGCTCCACTAGTAAATCCAGGCCCAGGAAGAGAAAGGGGCAGAAGCCTTATCTAGCCACTGCGACCACTTTAACAATAAGTAGTTTAATCAGCTATCCACACCCACGGTCACCAACTTTTACATTAGCTTGGTGAAATCTGTGCCTGAAGAGTGAAGCAAATCCAAATATGGTGAATGTTCCTCCATTGCCAAAATGAGAAAACGGCCTTATCTCCTCTTCAGAACCCATCTACCAGAAAGTCAGCTCCCCTGTTAAATACTCAAGTGGGCAGAAAGCACATTTTGTGATGCAACCCCATAGAGACTCCTCTTGATGCCAACTTGCGGGGATCCAATCAATGCCAAGTCACCACTCTTGATAAGGCACAAATCACTTTAGAAACACCTTCTTTGCGCAGACTTTGTCTAGCGGGGGTGGGGGGAGCGATTTAACTTATTTAGGTACCCGGGATACGTAGCGCATCCCGCTCATCGACGCCTGCAAACCCACTACTAATTCTTCGTCCAGAGCTGATGTCTCTGTGTTTACACCCCTGCGGAAATCTCCTCAGGATTTTTTTTTTTTTCATTTAAAATGAATGCTGATTCCAAGGCCAGCTTCTTCTCCGTTCCTCCACCTGGGGCAGGGGAACCTGCGTTCCTGCTTTCCCGGGGAGGCACCAGCGGGGCCCGGCTAAGTTCCAGGGCACAGGTGGGGCCCTCGAACGGGGCGTCCGGGGCCAGCCCGCCCAGGACCCAGGCGAGAGCAACCCTTCCAGGAGGCCCCGACACCCCACCTCACGCACACGCGCTTGTGCCACTCCAAGAGGGCGCAGAACTTAGGCAAGGATGGCTACATCTTCTCGGCACAGTCTTCAAACCACCTCCACATACTCAGCGGCTTGCAGCATCTGGGCTGTTAACCCCCGTCTCTCAATCAGACCCCCAGGACGATTTTTAGCGGCTCGAGCTTCACTCTGGAAATCACCGGGGTCTGGGGGAGTCCAAGCGGGCCAGGGGAGGGAAAGCTCCCTCCCGCCAACTCCAGCCCACTCGGCTCATCCTCCCTCCCGGGAGAGGCGCGGACAGGGACCGGGGCAGGGGAGGCCCTGGAAGGGTCCCTCCCCTCTCGCCTCCCACAGCCCTCTCTTACTCACTTTCTCTCGGCGCCTCAGCGCGGCCGCCTCACGCCCGGGGTCGCACGGAGGGGCTGCGTGAGGAGCGAGGAGCAGGCGGGGAGCCACCGGGCCGCGCCCCAGTCCTAGGCGGGCCGGCCGGGGGGA